>NC_088358.1:11542500-11842500 GCF_036884655.1 Musa acuminata AAA Group | reverse complement strand
GACAAGTCGACTTTCTTATATTGCGACAACTATGGGGTGATTGCTCAAGCGAAGGAACCTAGGTCTCATCAGAAATCTAAGCATGTTCTGAGGAGGTTCCAGCTTATAAGAGAGATCGTAACCCGAGGAGATGTAGTAGTGGAAAGAGTTCCATCCGAAGATAACATTGCAGATCCACTAACAAAGCCATTGTCTCAGATTGTCTTTGAGCGTCACAGGGGTCTGATGGGGATCAGACACATAGGTGATTGGCTTTAGGTCAAGTGGGAGATTGCTAGTCATAAGTGCCCAGCAAGCCAATCACGTGAGTGATGGCACGTGTGACTTGTTACAGAATCTTTTTGCTTATTATATTTTTGGCGTATATCACTTTATAACTATTGCATAAATGCATATGTATTGTGATGTCCTTGGATTTGTGCAATGGGAATCGGATCGTGATGAGATCACGATAATGAGATCGATTCACCTTTAAACACATATCCTAAATAATCCCGGTCATAGGTTACTCGAGAGGGACATCGTGATAACCGGATAGACTGGTGTGCTGTATACCCGTCCATATGATGGATGCAGCTGGTCTCATAGCTGCTCGTGTAGGGACACTAGGGATACAGTACAGGTGCTCATTGGAGAATGAGTTCACTGATTGATCCGCTTACGGAATGCTGGATGGTTGATGATGCCTTATTGTCAGACAACGATTCCGTAGTCCTAGTGGTGTATCTGGTTCTTAGACTTGAGACACCAAGGATGTCCTGTATGAGTGCTCCACTCTTTGATACCAGACTTATAGGTTTGGCTGTTCCCAGATCTAGTACAGCTGGTCATTGGGAGTGGTAGTCGACCTTACGAGGGCTATTGAGTGTCGATAGAGGATCATCCACTCTCGGTATCATGAGAGGAATATCCCATGTGTTCTTGCTCAGACAAATCCCTGGCCAGGGTCATTCGGGTTGAGAGAGAAAGAGTTCTCCGGGAGAATCCGATTAGAGCGAGACTCAAGTAGAAACCGTATAGGTCTGACAGCACCATGCTCGATATACGGTCTCTGGGATATTAGATGGATGAGGGACTATAGGTACATGGTAACTGAGGACAGACAGGTCCAATGGATTGGATTCCCCTGTATCGTCTGGGGACTACGGCGTAGTGGCCTAGTACTTCCGTAGTCGATGAGTCGAGTGAATTATTACAGAGATAATAATTCACTTAGTTAGAAGGAGTTCTGACAGGTATGACTCACGGCCAGCTCGATATTGGGCCTAGAGGGTCACACACATATGGTAGGCATTGCGATGAGTAGAGGTTCGGATATGAGATATCCGACGGAGCCCTTGTCTTATTGGATGCAGATCTAATACCCACTAGGGAAAGGACCCATTAGGGTTTTGACACGGGATCTCTATAAATAGGAGAGATTCACAGCCTCATAGGCTAGAGTCTTTGCTTGCCCTTCCTATTCTCCTCTCCCTCTCCACCTCAGAGTAGGCCTGGAGTTTTGAGGAGCGTCGTCGCAACCCTGCTGTGTGGATCACCGCTAGAGAGGAGGACGCTTGACCTCCTTCACCCTCTCCTGAGGATCTGCAAGGAAACAGGGATATACGATCTCCCTAGGTAACACAATCTCTATACGCAGTTTTGTGTTTTGCGGATTTTGCGCACCAATCTTCGCACGACGACGAACATCTTTTTGGGAATCGGGGATTTTTGTTTTCTTGTTCTTCCGCTGCGCATATGATGTCGCCCCCCCATGATTTCCCAACAGATAGCACTCCACATCGAAGGTTGTAGCAAGTCTGATGTAAAGGTCGCCGACGGCACAACCCTGAAGTACGACCAAAGATGTCCGCGGGCGAAACTGTTACTGCAAGACTAAGAGATAATTGCATATTTCTTCCTCCTCCCTCTTGATGATCATGAGGCAATGCTTAGAATTAACTAGTTGATGATATTAGATGATGTTTCTAGGAATTTTATGAAACTAATTATAAAATTTTATAATAAGGAGAAACAGGTGATACTGCACGGGAAACGTGGGGACGACGTAATGGCAATTTGCACGCAACAAATGGAGAAGGTTTTACATTAAGCATACAATGGCTTTTTAGTACAACTTGAGCAGCAAACTAAGGGAGAGCCAACAGAATTTGAAGATCCAAATCTACTTCCTTTGCTTGTTGAATTTTCAGATATATTTGATGAACCGCGCAACCTACCTCTTACCCGTCGGCATGATCATTGTATAATGATTCTTCTAGGCAAATCTCCAGCAAACATTTAGCTATATCTATATCCACATCTCCAAAAGGATGAAATAGAAAGGATTGTAAAAGATATGCTTGAAACAGGAGTTATTCGGCTAAGTTGCAGCCACTACTCTTCTTCACTAGTGCTCCTCGTACGAAAGGACGAAACATGACAATTGTGTGTTGATTACTGAGCTCTCAATGGCATAACCATCAAGGACAAATACCCTATTCTAATAGTAGATGAATTGCTAGATGAAAGGGAGCACAAATCTTCATAAAACTAGACCTTTGATTTGGATATCATTAAATACGAGTGTGCGAAGAAAAGATAATGAAAACCACCTTTTGAACACACAACGACCACTATGAATTTTTACTTTCTTCAACAAAAGGTGGAATATCTTAGGTATATCATATCAGAGGAAGGTGTGGTAGTGGACCCCTCTAAAAATGGAGCAATGTAGAACTGGTCAACCTCGAGGAATAGAAAATTACTACGTGGCTTTCTCGGTTTGATAGGCTACTACCGCAAGTTCATAAAAAATGATGGAAAGATCAGTGCACTACTTACTTTCTTGCTGAAAAAAGATGCTTTCCAATGGTTGGACAAAGCCACTACCGCCTTCGATAACTAAAAGCTGCAATGACGATAATGCCCGTACTAGCACTACTCGACTTCGGTAAGACTTTCATTATTGAAGCCGATGACTCCGGAGTTAGAATTGGTATTATACTAATACAAGATGGCCGCCCACTTGCTTATACTACTAAGGCATTATCTCATTCCCATCTCAAAATAACTATTTATGATAAGGAGATGCTCGCGATTGTGTATGCGATGGCCAAATAGAGATCGTACTTGATCGGATGACGCTTTCAAATCAAGACCGACCAGAAAAGCCTAAAATATTTCATGGAGCAGAAGATATCTTCCCCCGAGCAAGCTAAATTTTTGACCGTTTCACTTCCGACCAGCAGCTTCCTTGAGAATATTAAGATGAAATGGCAGGAAGATCCAAAGACCAATAAGATCATAAAAAAATTAGAGGAAGCACCAAGCTCCAAGTCTCGTTACAATTAGGACTCAAAAGAATTGCGTTATAAAGGACGCATTATGCTTTTGCCAAATTATACTTGCATCTTCATGAGCAGATTTTGGACAGAGTTATTCCAAATACAGGGCACTAAATTGAAAAGGAGTAAGGCATATCACCCACAAATCGACGGTGAGACAGAAGTAGTGAATAGGTGTGTCGAGATAGCCCAAAGCCATCCACCAAATATGACTACCCAAGGAGAACTCTAGACCTAGTTGAGTGCCATGATTGATCGAGGGATCATGACCCAATGATGACGACCCACTACTGAAGCACTAATACAGTGGGTGAACTTACTAGCAGAAGGCACTACTTGGGAGAACTATTGACAACTTAAAGATCAAATTTTCATAGCTCAAGGAATCTCAGCCTCAAGGACAAGTCTGATTTGAAAATAGCGGGTCTGTTAGGACTCTAGCTAGGAGAGTCCCAATAGAGAGGGGCATTCATGTAAAACCTACCTAAGCCGACCCCTATTAAATTGGTAAATATGCCGGCTAGGGTTAGAAGGTTGTTTCTTGGCGAAGAATTAGGAGTTGTAAAGGAATAGGAGTCTTGAGTATGAGTCCTATTAGGAGTTGTTATTAGAGAAACATTATGAGTTGTAAAGGAATATGAGTCTTGAGTAGGAGTCATATTAGGATTTAGTGTTTAGAAGCCCTATAAATAGCCATGTATTCCTCCTCTTTTGCTAAACAATAGATGAATCTTTTCTGTAGCCTTTGAGCAACAACTTGGAGGGAGGAACCCCTATAGTGTTCCAAGGAGGTCGATCCCCTAAAGAGATCAACCCCTAATTTAGAATCCATAAGGGTTCTAACACCTGGTATCAGAGCAGTATTCTTGGCATCTCGCTGCCCTTCTACAGTCATCTATCAGCCCTCCATAGTTGCCCAAAGCAATTCCCACAATTACTTAAAAGATCGTCGTCAAATTCCATCGTCAACTGACCCAAACTATCCACGCATGAGGGTGGACTTTCCTAGATGGGAAGGAGACCCAATTGGTTGGATCTCGCATGTGGAGCGATATTATCGGTACCACAAAACTACGGACGGATCTATGGTGGAAATTATGGCTATACATCTTGAAGGGGATACCATACAGTGGTTTGACTGGTTTGAACACACTCATAAAGTCCTCTCATGGCAACAATTCAAAGAAGGAATACTGATCCACTTCGGACCAACCGATTACGAGAACATTGATGGATAACTAGCAAAGATCCGACAAACCTCCACCATTCAGGAGTACCAAACTAGGTTTGAAAGGTTATCTAATCAAACTCACGATTGGTCTAAAAAATAGCTATTGGGGACCTTCATTAAGGCCTTGAAGTCGGAGATCCAAGGAGATGTTAAAGTGCGACAATCGTACATGCTTATGGCAGCCATCTCTTTCGCACGATTTCAAGACGAGCGATTAAACCATGAAGCCTAGAGGACTAGGGTCACTCCTTGACCTACAATACTGAAGCCCTCAACCCCCCTACTATCAACCAAGTCCTTGCACTAAAAAGGTTGACAATAGAAGAACTTCGGGAGTGATTTGTGAAGGGGTTATGTTGGCATTATGATGAGCCATGTAGCCGTGAGCATCATTATAGAAAAGGGAGACTCCTTATGATTAAACCAGTAGAAGAAGAGGTCATTGAATCTCCAAAAGAGAGCCTTGAACATGAAGAAGAAGATGCGGAAGAAGAGCCACAACCGACCGATGCTATGGTACACACACTAGTCGACTACTCAAACCCACAAATGATGAAAGTTGAAGGCCTTCTCAAACAACAACCGATCACTGTTTTCATCGACACGGGTAGCTCTAATAACTTTCTAAATAGTAAGCTTGCTGCTTGGATGACACTCCACATCGAAGGTTGTATCAAGTTTGACGTAAAGGTCACTGATAGAAGAATCGTAAAGTGCAACCAAAGATGTCCGCAGGTGAAACTATTACTACAAGACTAAGAAATTATCATCGAATTCTTCCTCCTACCAATTGATGACTATGAGGACATGCTTGACATAGAATGGTTGACGACGCTAGGTGATGTCTCTTGGAACTTCTCCAAATTAATTATGAAATTCTACTATAAAGGCAAACAGATTTTCCTATGCGGAAAGCATGGAAGTAACATAAACACCGTTTTGACCCAACGAATGGAGAAAGTTTTGCACAAGGTAAATGGTGGCTTTTTGATGCATCTCCAGTAGAAACCATAGGGGAAGAAAATAGAAATTGAAGATCAAAATCTTACCCAATTGCTTGCTAAATTTGCCAACATTTTTGTTGAGCCGTGTAGTCTTCCTCCTATGCGGCAACATGACCATCGGATTCCAAACCTTCCGGGCAAGCCACCAGTGAACACTTGACCATACTAATATCCTGTTAGGACTCTAGCTAGGAGAGTCCTAATTAAGAGGGACATTTATGTAAAACCTACCTAAGCCGACCCCTATTAAAGAGGTGAAGAGGCCAGCTAGAGTTAGGAGGTTGTTTCTTAGAGAAGAATTAAGAGTTGTAAAGGAATAGAAGTCTAGAGTAGGAGTCCTATTAGGAGTTAGCATTTAGAAGCTATATAAATAGCCATATATTCCTTCTTTTTTCATGAGCAATAGATGAATCTTTTCTATAGCCTTTGAGTAGCAATTTGGAGGAAGGAACCCCTATAGAGTTCCAAGGAGACCGATCCCCTAAAGAGATCAAACCCAAGCTTAGAATCTGTTATGGTTCTAACAACTAGTATCAGAGCAATGTTCTTGGTATCTCACTGCCCTTCGACAACCATCCATCAGCCATCCACAGCTGCCCAAAGCAATTCCCACAATTGCTTAAAAGATCATCGCTAAATTCCGCCGTCTTCTCCACCACCGTAGATCATCCTTTTTTCTCCCCATGAATTGCAATAGGTTTTAGTTTCCTACCTTCCTGTTGCTGCAATTTAGTTATCCTTATTCAAAAATTCAAAAAAAAAAGTTCTAAAATTTCTGCATAAACTTTTCGTCGTAAAGTTTTCATCTCTACGATGAAAGATACATTGCAAAATTCCAGCCGCATAGCACAGATTATTTGATCTTGCTACTACGTTTTTTCTATCCAAATCTCTACGAAATTTTTATGATGACTTTTACACTTCCTAAGAGCAGATTTTCCTTTAGTTTTGTCAAAAAATTCTCTATATAAACCATTGATCTTTTATATCTAATATGCTATATTTGAAAATCTACACTGTAAAATTTCAACCGCATAGCACAGATTTTTTGATCTTACTACTATATTTTTTCTACCCAAATCTCTATGTGATTTTTATGATAGCTTTAACACTTCCTAACAGTAGATTTTCCTTCAGTTCATTAAAAAATTCTCAATATAAACCACTGATCATTTACATACAATATGCTACAATTGAAAATATGTGCTGTAGAAAATTTCAGCCGCATATTGTTGACTTAACCCATCTATTTGCAATCTTTTTTGAATAAAATTTTTTATACACTTCATAAATCATCTTGGCTTCCATCTAAGATTAAGATATTGAGGAATTCATCTCTAAAAATGATTTTGTGTTGTAGTAAATTTTCATCGCAGACCGCTGAAATTTTTCGACGAGAATTCTACTATTACAACTTGCACCAATTTTCTTGCTATTATACTACCGAAATTTTCTTAATTAAATTAGACATCCTTGCTATCATATAAACTGAGATTTTTCTATCAATTACCTCCTCAAATTTTTTATGTTTTTGGTGGAAATTTCATCGAGAAACCACTATTTCTTCGACGATAATTCTGCTCTTACAAGACAACACAATTCTGCAGCAAACTTCCACTGATTTCTATCAAACCATTGCTGCCATCTACCACAGACCTAAAACTTTCATCCATAGCCCTAAAACTCCACCAAACCACACCCTAAACTGCACCCAAAATAGGCACAAAACAAGCCTAAACCGCAGCCGACATCCACTAATCCACCAACCCTTTCAACCATCACTTCTCTCAACCTATACATGCCTTTAACCAGACAACAAAAAGAGATCTTAACATCACAGATTTGGAGGCATATACTATGGCATCTAAGAAGGTAATCAATTCTAAATTCGAAGCCTTCGAGGTGTGAATGGAGGATAAGATTCAGACTCTCTTTACCAAACTCAGTTTGGGCCGACCACCAAGCCCAAAGAGATGATTTTCAAGAGAGGGGATTCTCTATGACGGACCCCAACTATCCAGGCATGAGAGTGGACTTCCCTAGATGGGAAGATGGAGACCCGATTAGTCAGATCTCGTCCGCGGAGCGATATTTTCGGTATCATAAAACTGCGAACGCATCTATGGTGAAAATTATAGCTATACATCCTAAAGGGGATTCCATACAGTGGTTTGACTAGTTTGAACAAACTCATTGAGTCCTCTCTTGGTGACAATTCAAAGAAGGACTACTGATCCGCTTCGGACCAACCGATAATGAGAACATTAACAAACAACTAGCAAAGATCCAACAAACCTCCACCATTCATGAGTACCAAGGTTTGAAAGGTTATTTAATCAAACTCGTGATTGGTCTCAAAAAGAGCTATTGGGGACCTTCACTAAGGGCTTGAAGTCGGAGATCCGGGGAGAAGTTAAAATGTGACAACCATACATGCATATAGTAGTCATCTCTTTCGCACGATTTCATGAGGAGCGATTGAACCATGAATCCCGGAGGACTAGGGTGGCTCCCCAACCAACAATACTGAAGCTCTTAGCCCCCCCTACTATCAACCGAGTCCCTGCACTAAAAATTTTGATAAGAGAAGAACTTCGGGAGCGATCTGCAAAGGGGTTATGTTGGCATCACGATGAGCCGTGGAGCCGTGAGCATCGCTATAGTAAAGGGAGACTTCTTATAATTGAACCAATAGAAGAAGTGGTCATTGAATATCCAAAAGAGAGCCTTGGATATAAAGAAAAAGATGCAAAAGAAGAGCCACAACCAACGAAAGTTACGATACATGCACTAGCCGGCTACTCAAACCCGCAAATGATGAAAGTTGGAGGCCTTCTCAAACAACAACCGATCACTTTTCTCATCTACACGGGCAGCACTAATAACTTCCTAAATAGTAAGGTTGCTGTCTAGATGGCCTTACCTATCAAGAATTGCATCAGGTTTGATGTTAAGGTTACCGACGTATGGATTTTGAAGTATGATCGTAGGCGCCCACCTGTAGCTGCAGCGCCGCCAGCGGGCGTGCCTCCTGCAGGCGAGGGCAGCGCCCTCGCCACACCGCATAGGCCGCCAGCAGGGTGGCGGCGGCGGCAGTAGTAAGAGGGAATTAGGGTTTTGGGCAAAAAGATAGTTTTGCCCATGTGAATTTGAGAAATTCCAGTTTGTCTTTTATCCAAATTACGAAAATACCTTTAGGAATTGAGAAATTCCCTACATATCCCTGATTTCAAAAAATAATAATTAATTAAAAGGTTTAGTTGATTATTATTTTTATTATTATCTAGTAGTCCTACATGATGATGATTATTTATACATGTGATGTATGATGTGTGGACGGATGATCATGGACCGTGTGATGTGTGTACTTGTGATTATTATTATTGAGGTCTGCGAGTCTCCATTATATTTCTCGTTTATTGTCGGGTCTGTGTGCCTATGATTAAGTTGTAATCATATAAGGAGGCACAGCGGGAGCGTGGATGCGATAGCGGGACCCACGAGACGGACGATCGTGATGCATGAAGATGCATCAAGATGTCGACGGAACCGACGAGGACGAGATGGACGATCACAGGGCATGGAGATGCACCATTGCACATATAGATCTTGATGTGAGTGATTAGGCCTACTGGCTCGGGCCTAATCATATTAGGTTGTGGTCCATGATCATCTGGTGTGATTGCTTATACACATACTAGATATGTATATATATTTGCATGCGATGTAGATATATATTAAATATGTATATGTGTGACATGTCATATTAGGAGACCAAATCATAGAAATATCTCTCGATAATATTAAGCCGGTAAACGTGAGACAATTAGATTGACCCACGTGGCCTTCCATCGTTATAAGTAGGAACCGATTCCCGGTGTAGGTTGAGTTGGTCGAGTCCCTCGAGACTCACCTACATCGCGATTCGCTATCTTGCTTACGACATAGAGATGTCACCGGTGACCTGAGGGCATGGTATGCTTGGTCGAGTTTCTCGAGGGTATATCATCAAATCAGACTCATCTTGTAACGAAGGTGTTGACTTAATCGAGCATCATGATTGGTCGAGTCCCTCGAGGCCATGGTGATTCGGAGGCCGAACAGGACCAGAATCACAAGGAGTTGTGATCGGTAAGAGTTGCCTACCTTTTAGGCTTAGTGTGATTGGTCGAGTCCCTCGAGGTTACACTAAGACGCTGATTGGATCCTGATCCCCACTAGAAGTCTACCGGAGACTTCCGTTTCATGTGCTGAGGGTGTCGCGTGACTCGTTAGTAAAATAGTGGGAGCATATTAAGATAGAAGTCCATATCTTGATTGTTTATTCCTTGCAAAATCTGCATGTTATTCATTTCTGCTGCATCTTTATTTTTAGAAAATGTCGCTTTCAAATCCCTTACGTGGCATACTTGATGTCAATCGCCTCACTGGTCCAAATTACACGGATTGGCTTCGTAACTTGAGAATTGTTCTCACAGCGGAGAAAATCGTGTACGTCCTTGATACAGGGATGCCTATGCTAGACATAGGTGCCCAGCAAGCCAATCATGTGAGTGATGGCACGTGTGACTTGATACAGAATCTTTTTACTTATTATATTTTGGCGTATATCACTTTATAACTATTGCATAAATGCATACATATATTGTGATGTCCTTGGATTTGTGCAATGGGAATCGGATCATGATGAGATCACGATAATGAGATCGATTCACCTTTAAACACATATCCTAAATAATCCCGATCATAGGTTACTCGAGAGGGACATCGTGATAACCGGATAGACTGGTGTGCTGTATACCCGTCCATATGATGGATGCAGCTGGTCTCATAGCTGCTCATGTAGGGACACTAGGGATACAGTACAGGTGCTCATTAGAGAATGAGTTCACTGATTGATCCGCTTACGGAATGTTGGATGGTTGATGATGCCTTATTGTCAGACAGCGATTCCGTAGTCCTAGTGGTGTATCTGGTCCTTAGACTTGAGACACCAAGGATGTCCTGTATGAGTGCTCCACTCTTTGATACCAGACTTATAGGTTTGGCTGTCCTAGATCTAGTACAGTTGGTCATTGGGAGTGGTAGTCGACCTTACGAGGGCTATTTAGTGTCGATAGAGGATCATCCACTCTCGGCGTCATGAGAGGAATATCCCATGTGTTATTGCTCAGACAAATCCGTAGCCAGGGTCATTCGGGTTGAGAGAGAAGAGTTCTCCGGGAGAATCCGATTAGAGCGAGACTCGAGTAGAAACCGTATGGGTCTAACAACACCATGCTCGATATACGGTCTCTGGGATATTAGATGGATGATGGATTATAGGTACACGGTAACTGAGGACAGAAAGGTCCAATGGATTGGATTCTCCTGTATCGTCTGGGGACTATGGCGTAGTGGCCAAGTACTTCCGTAGTCGA
The DNA here is from genome assembly GCF_036884655.1 of Musa acuminata AAA Group. Taxonomy (NCBI): domain Eukaryota; kingdom Viridiplantae; phylum Streptophyta; class Magnoliopsida; order Zingiberales; family Musaceae; genus Musa; species Musa acuminata. Next base: position 11,831,519 of record NC_088358.1, on the reverse strand, counting down.
TGAGTCAAGTGAATTATTACAGAGATAATAATTCACTAAGTTAGAAGGAGTTCTGACGAGTATGACTCACGGCCAGCTCGATATTGGGCCTAGAGGGTCACACACATATGGTAGGCATTGCGATGAGTAGAGGTTCGGATATGAGATATTCGACGGAGCCCTTGTCTTATTGGATGCAGATCCAATACCCACTAGGGGAGGACCCATTAGGGTTTGACAGGGGACCTCTATAAATAGGAGGGATTCATAGCCTCGTAGGCTAGAGCCTTTGCTTGCCTTTCCTATTCTCCTCTTCCTCTCCACCTCAGAGGAGACCTGGAGTCTTGAGGAGCGTCGTCGCAGCGGAAGAACAAGAAAACAAAAATCCCCGATTCCCAAAAGGATGTTCGTCGTCGTGCGAAGATTGGTGCGCAAAATCCGCAAAACACAAAACTGCGTATAGAGATTGTGTTACCTAGGGAGATCGTATATCCCTGTTTCCTTGCAGATCCTCAGGAGAGGGTGAAGGAGGTCAAGCGTCCTCCTCTCTAGCGGTGATCCACACAGCAGGGTTGCGACGACGCTCCTCAAAACTCCAGGCCTACTCTGAGGTGGAGAGGGAGAGGAGAATAGGAAGGGCAAGCAAAGACTCTAGCCTATGAGGCTGTGAATCCCTCCTATTTATAGAGATCCCGTGTCAAAACCCTAATGGGTCCTTTCCCTAGTGGGTATTGGATCTGCATCCAATAAGACAAGGGCTCCGTCGGATATCTCATATCCGAACCTCTACTCATCACAATGCCTACCATATGTGTGTGACCCTCTAGGCCCAATATCGAGCTGGCCGTGAGTCATACCTGTCAGAACTCCTTCTAACTAAGTGAATTATTATCTCTGTAATAATTCACTCGACTCATCGACTACGGAAGTACTAGGCCACTACGCCGTAGTCCCCAGACGATACAGGGGAATCCAATCCATTGGACCTGTCTGTCCTCAGTTACCATGTACCTATAGTCCCTCATCCATCTAATATCCCAGAGACCGTATATCGAGCATGGTGCTGTCAGACCCATACGGTTTCTACTTGAGTCTCGCTCTAATCGGATTCTCCCGGAGAACTCTTTCTCTCTCAACCCGAATGACCCTGGCCAGGGATTTGTCTGAGCAAGAACACATGGGATATTCCTCTCATGATACCGAGAGTGGATGATCCTCTATCGACACTCAATAGCCCTCGTAAGGTCGACTACCACTCCCAATGACCAGCTGTACTAGATCTGGGAACAGCCAAACCTATAAGTCTGGTATCAAAGAGTGGAGCACTCATACAGGACATCCTTGGTGTCTCAAGTCTAAGAACCAGATACACCACTAGGACTACGGAATCGTTGTCTGACAATAAGGCATCATCAACCATCCAGCATTCCGTAAGCGGATCAATCAGTGAACTCATTCTCCAATGAGCACCTGTACTGTATCCCTAGTGTCCCTACACGAGCAGCTATGAGACCAGCTGCATCCATCATATGGACGGGTATACAGCACACCAGTCTATCCGGTTATCACGATGTCCCTCTCGAGTAACCTATGACCTGGATTATTTAGGATATGTGTTTAATGGTGAATCGATCTCATTATCGTGATCTCATCACGATCCGATTCCCATTGCACAAATCCAAGGACATCACAATACATATGCATTTATGCAATAGTTATAAAGTGATATACGCCAAAAAATATAATAAGCAAAAAGATTCTGTATCAAGTCACACGTGCCAACACTCACGTGATTGGCTTGCTGGGCACTTATGACTAGCAATCTCCCACTTGACCTAAAGCCAATCACCTATGTGTCTGATCCCCATCAGACCCCTGTGACGCTCAAAGACAATCTGAGACAATGGCTTTGTTAGTGGATCTGCAATGTTATCTTCGGATGAAACTCTTTCCACTGCTACATCTCCTCGGGTCACGATCTCTCTGATAAGGTGGAACCTCCTCAGAACATGCTTAGATTTCTGATGAGACCTAGGTTCCTTCGTTGAGCAATTGCCCCGTTGTTGTCGCAATATAGGGAAATCGGCTCCTCACTATCCGGCACGACTCCCAAATCTGTGATGAACTTCTTCAACCAGACTCCCTCCTTTGCTGCATCTGATGCAGCAATGTACTCCGCCTCTGTGGTCGAGTCAGCAGTGGTATCTTGCTTGGAACTCTTCCAGCACACTGCTCCTCCATTCAAGGTGTACACATACCCTGAATTCGACTTGCTATCATCGACATCAGACTGAAAACTTGAGTCAGTGTAGCCTTCAACCTTAAGGCTATTACCTCCATATACTAGTAAAAGATCCTTAGTCCTTCTCACGTACTTAAGGATACACTTTACTGCTTTCCAGTGCTCCAAGCCTGGATCCGCCTGATACCTGCTCGTGACACTCAGAGTATGCGCTATATCAGGCCTAGTACATAGCATGGCATACATGATAGACCCTATTGCTGAGGCATAAGGTATCATATCCATGTTCGCCCTTTCTTCTGGAGTCTTTGGGGACATATTCGTAGAAAGCGATATCCCATGTCTCATCGGTATGAGACCTCTTTTGGAATTTTCCATGCCAAACCTTTTGACAATAGTTTCTATGTACCTGGACTGGGACAAGCCAAGCATCCTTTTGGATCTATCTCTATAGATTCTAATCCCCAAGATATAAGATGCTTCTCCTAAGTCCTTCATGGAGAAGTGTCTAGATAACCAAGCCTTTATTGTGGATAGCATTCCTATGTCATTCCCAATGATGAGGATGTCATCCACATATAACACCAAAAAGCTAATAGCGCTCCCACTTACCTTTCTGTATACACAAGGCTCATCTTCGTTCTTAACGAAGTCATAAGATCTGATTGCCTCATCAAATCTTATGTTCCAACTTCGGGAAGCTTGCTTTAGTCCATAAATGGATCTAAGCAACCTACACACCTTATTTGGGCAGTTCTTGGACACGAATCCCTCAGGTTGCATCATATACACCTCCTCCTCCAGGTTCCCGTTGAGGAATGCGGTTTTCACATCCATCTGCCAGATCTCATAATCATAGTGTGCTGCAATAGCCAATAGAATTCTGATGGATTTTAGCATTGCTACGGGTGAGAAAGTTTCATCGTAGTCAACACCTTGCCTTTGACGATACCCCTTAGCCACTAGCCTTGCTTTATAGGTCTCTACCTTTCCATCTACTCCGATCTTTTTCTTAAAGATCCACTTGCAACCGATGGGTACAATACCTTCGGGTGCATCAACTAGGTTCCAAACCTTATTGGAGTACATAGAATCCATCTCAGAATTCATGGCTTCTTTCCACTTCCCGGAGTCTATACTCATAATAGCCTCCTCGTAGGTCTGAGGATCAATATCCTCTACATCCTCTGCTCTAATATGTCCCACATATCTCTCAGGAGGATGGGATACTCTATCAGACCTGCGTAAAGTTGAAACTTGTGTATTAGATACCTGAACAGACTTGGGCTGTAGAGTGGTGCTTGAGCTTGGTTCTCTAACCTCGCTCAATTCTATCATTCTCCCACTGTCTCTGCCAAGAATGTGTTCCTTCTCAAGGAACACTGCTCTCTTAGCTACAAAGACCTTTTGGTCCTCGAGATGATAGAAATAATACCCACAAGTTTCCTTGGGGTGTCCCACAAATTTGCATCGCTCTGTCCTTGATTCTAACTTATCGGGGTTGTGTCTTTTAATGTGGGCAGGGCAGCCCCAAATCTTAACAACCTTAAGATCAGGCTTCTTCCCTTTCCATATCTCATATGGTGTAGACACTACCGACTTAGTTGGAACTCTGTTCAGAAGGTAAGCTGCGTTCTCTAGGGCATATCCCTAGAATAAGATGGGTAGGTCAGCGAAACTCATCATGGACCGTACCATATCTAATAGTGTACGATTCCTCCTTTCAGAGACACCATTGAGCTGAGGTGTGTAAGGAGGTGTCCATTGGGATAATATCCCATGGTCCTTGAGGAACTAAGTACACTCTGTACTTAAGTACTCACCTCCTCGATCTGATCGAAGAGTTTTGATACTCTTTCCAGTCTGGTTCTCCACCTCATTCTTATACTCTTTGAATTTCTCAAAGGCCTCGGACTTGTACTTCATTAAGTACACATATCCATACCTTGAGAAATCATCAGTAAATGTAATGAAGTAGGAGTAACCTCCAATGGCATGAGTTGACATGGGTCCACATACATCACTATGTATGAGTTCCAACAACTCAGTGGCTCTCTCTCCAGTTCCACTAAATGGAGAGTTGGTCAGTTTTCCACGAATGCAAGGCTCACAAGTTGCATATGACACATAGTCGAATGGATCTAGATATCCATCATTTAGCAACTTTTGAATCCTTCTTTCATGGATGTGACCTAGCCTACAATGTCATAGGTATACACTGTTCACCTCCTCTCGTTTCCTCTTAGACACTTACATTCATGATATGTGGAGTAGTGTCTTACATAAACAAACCTTTATGCAATATTCCTCTCGTCAATCTCCTCTTAGTTTTGCTAGAATTTATAATAAATTGTAGATGTGATAAGCAATTTGGTATCCAATACCAATGCACTATCACAAAAATCTAACAATTGGAGATTGATCATGAATGTACCTAAAGCTTCATCAAGCTTTTGTTTCGCCCTTTCTGCAATGTACTCTTTGCAGTTCCTCTTCCAGTGCCCATCTTTACCACAATGGAAGCATTGGCCTTTGTCCTTTACTGGGTCTTTCTTAGCAACTTTTGCTTTACCTGGTCTGCCCTTGCCCTTTCCCTTCTTAAGGGACCTTTCTGCTTTCCTTTTCTTTTTGGTCTCACCAATGTAGAGAACTGGCTTCTCATTCTTAATAGTACTCTCTGCCTCCCTCAACATATTAAGGAGCTCTGGGAGAGTCACCTCAAGCTTGTTCATATTAAAGTTCATTATGAACTGTGAAAAGGAATCTGGCAGGGACTGAAGCACAATGTCCACACACAAGTTATCCTCTAGGACCATTCCTAGACCTGTGAGTTTCTCTATCCACTCAATCATCTTTAGGACATGGTTCTGAACCGGTGTCCCCTCAGTCATCCTAGCGCGGAAAAGGCTCTTGGATATCTCATATCGTTGAGTCCTTCCCTGTTCCTCAAACAATTTACGGACATGTAGGAGAATGGATCTGGCATCCATCTTTTCATGTTGTCTCTGTAACTCTGGAGTCATAGAGCCCAACATATAGCACTGAGCAAGAGTGGAGTCATCAATGTACTTCACGTAGCGAGCGATCTCATCCTCGCTTGCCCCTTCTTCGGGCGTAGGCATCACTGTATCAAGGACGTACACGATTTTCTCCGCTGTGAGAACAATTCTCAAGTTACGGAGCCAATCCGTATAATTTGGACCAGTGAGGCGGTTGACATCAAGTATGCCACGTAAGGGATTTGAAAGCGACATTTTCTGAAAATAAAGATGTAGCAAAAATGAATAACATGCAGATTTTGCAAGAAATAAACTATCAAGATATGGACTTCTATCTTAATATGCTCCCACTATTTTACTAACGAGTCACGCGACACCCTCAGCACGTGAAACGGAAGTCTCCGGCAGACTTCTAGTGGGGATCAGGATCCAATCAGCGTCTTAGTGTAACCTCGAGGGACTCGACCAATCACACTAAGCCTAAAAGGTAGACAACTCTTGCCGATCACAACTCCTTGTGATTCCCGTCCTGTTCGGCCTCCGAATCACCATGGCCTCGAGGGACTCGACCAACCATGATGCTCGGTTAAGTCAACACCTTCGTTACAAGATGAGTCTGATTTGATGATATACCCTCGAGGGACTCGACCAAGCATATCATGCCCTCAGGTCACCGGTGACATCTCTATGTCGTAAGCAAGATAGCGAATCGCGATATAGGTGAGTCTCGAGGGACTCGACCAACTCAACCTACACCGGGATTCGGTTCCTACTCATAACGATGGAAGGCCAAGTGGGTCAATCTAATTGCCTTACGTTTACCGACTTAATATTATCGAGAGATGTTTCTATGATTTGGTCTCCTAATATGACATGTCACACATGTACATATTTAATATATATCTACATCGCATGCAAATATATATACATATCTAGTATGTGTATAAGCAATCACACCAGATGATCATGGACCACAACCTAATATGATTAGGCCCGAGCCAGTAGGCCTAATCACTGACATCAAGATCTATGTGTGCAACGGTGCATCTCCATGCCTTGTGATCGTCCATCTCGTCCTCGTTGGTTCCGTCGACATCTTGATGCATCTTCATGCATCACGATCGTCCGTCTCGTGGGTCCCGCTATGGCTTCCACGCTCCCGCTGCGCCTCCTCATGTGATTACAACTCAATCATAGGCACGCAGGCCCGACAATAAACGAGAAATATAATGGAGGTTCGCAGACCTCAATAATAATAATCACAAGTACACACATCACACGGTCCATGATCATCCGTCCACTCATCATACATCACATGTATAAATAATCGTCATTATGTAGGACTACTAGATAATAATAAAAAATAATAATCAACTAAACCTTTTAATTAATTAATATTTTCTGAAATCAGGGATATATAGGGAATTTCTCAATTCCTAAGGGTATTTTCATAATTTGGACAAAAGACAGAAACTGGAATTTCTCAAATTCCGAGGGGCAAAACTATCTTTTGCGCAGAAAACCCTAATACCCTTTCCCCTTTTCGCTGCTGCGCCGCTGCCGCCGCCACCCTGCTGGCGGCGGCCTGTGCGGCGAGGGCGAGGGCACTGCCCTCGCCTGCAGGTGGCACGCCCGCTGGGGTCGCTGCCGCTGTAGGTGGGCGCCCCCGCGGGCGCCGCCGCCTTCGCGGGCGGTTCTGCCCGCGAGTCAGCGCCCGCAGGTGGTGCTATCTCGTTGGCGGCCGCCCCTGCGGGGTTTTTGCCCGTGGGAGCAGCGGCCACAGGCGCCGCTGCCCTGCGGTGCCTCAGCCCGCGCTGCTGCCCCGCGGCGCCTCTACCCGCGGGCTGCCAGCCCCGCCGGCCGCAAGCCTGCTGCAAGCAGATCGCCGGCCGGCTACTGCAGGCACAGCGCTTGCGCATGCGCCGGCGCTGTGCTGCCTGGCTGCGGCTGCGGCTGGCTGCAGGCATGCAGATCGAGGGCAGCAACTATTGCTGCCCTTCCTTGCTTTTGCGTCAACGATTTTGACGTCAATATTCTTCCTAAACACAACACACGCAGTTCAAAAACCAATCATTCGCACGAACAACCTGGCTCTGATACCACTGTTGGGAAATCATGGGGGGCGACATCATATGCGCAGCGGAAGAACAAGAAAACAAAAATCCCCGATTCCCAAAAGGATGTTCGTCGTCGTGCGAAGATTGGTGCGCAAAATCCGCAAAACACAAAACTGCGTATAGAGATTGTGTTACCTAGGGAGATCGTATATCCCTGTTTCCTTGCAGATCCTCAGGAGAGGGTGAAGGAGGTCAAGCGTCCTCCTCTCTAGCGGTGATCCACACAGCAGGGTTGCGACGACGCTCCTCAAAACTCCAGGCCTACTCTGAGGTGGAGAGGGAGAGGAGAATAGGAAGGGCAAGCAAAGACTCTAGCCTATGAGGCTGTGAATCCCTCCTATTTATAGAGATCCCGTGTCAAAACCCTAATGGGTCCTTTCCCTAGTGGGTATTGGATCTGCATCCAATAAGACAAGGGCTCCGTCGGATATCTCATATCCGAACCTCTACTCATCGCAATGCCTACCATATGTGTGTGACCCTCTAGGCCCAATATCGAGCTGGCCGTGAGTCATACCTGTCAGAACTCCTTCTAACTAAGTGAATTATTATCTCTGTAATAATTCACTCGACTCATCGACTACGGAAGTACTAGGCCACTACGCCGTAGTCCCCAGACGATACAGGGGAATCCAATCCATTGGACCTGTTTGTCCTCAGTTACCATGTACCTATAGTCCCTCATCCATCTAATATCCCAGAGACCGTATATCGAGCATGGTGCTGTCAGACCCATACGGTTTCTACTTGAGTCTCGCTCTAATCGGATTCTCCCGGAGAACTCTTTCTCTCTCAACCCGAATGACCCTGGCCAGGGATTTGTCTGAGCAAGAACACATGGGATATTCCTCTCATGATACCGAGAGTGGATGATCCTCTATCGACACTTAATAGCCCTCGTAAGGTCGACTACCACTCCCAATGACCAGCTGTACTAGATCTGGGAACAGCCAAACCTATAAGTCTGGTATCAAAGAGTGGAGCACTCATACAGGACATCCTTGGTGTCTCAAGTCTAAGAACCAGATACACCACTAGGACTACGGAATCGTTGTCTGACAATAAGGCATCATCAACCATCCAGCATTCCGTAAGCGGATCAATCAGTGAACTCATTCTCCAATGAGCACCTGTACTGTATCCCTAGTGTCCCTACACGAGTAGCTATGAGACCAGCTGCATCCATCATATGGACGGGTATACAGCACACCAGTCTATCCGGTTATCACGATGTCCCTCTCGAGTAACCTATGACCGGGATTATTTAGGATATGTGTTTAAAGGTGAATCGATCTCATTATCGTGATCTCATCACGATCCGATTCCCATTGCACAAATCCAAGGACATCACAATACATATGCATTTATGCAATAGTTATAAAGTGATATACGCCAAAAAATATAATAAGCAAAAAGATTCTGTATCAAGTCACACGTGCCAACACTCACGTGATTGGCTTGCTGGGCACTTATGACTAGCAGTTCGGATATGAGATATTCGACGGAGCCCTTGTCTTATTGGATGCAGATCCAATACCCACTAGGGGAGGACCCATTAGGGTTTGACAGGGGACCTCTATAAATAGGAGGGATTCATTGCCTCGTAGGCTAGAGCCTTTGCTTGCCTTTCCTATTCTCCTCTTCCTCTCCACCTCAGAGGAGACCTGGAGTCTTGAGGAGCATCGTCGCAACCCTGCTGTGTGGATCACCGCTAGAGAGGAGGACGCTTGACCTCCTTTACCCTCTCCTAAGGATCTACAAGGAAACAGGGATATACGATCTCCCTAGGTAACACAATCTACTCTATACGCAGTTTCATGTTTCGCGGATTTTTGCGCACCAATCTTCGCACGACGACGAACATCTTTTTGGGAATCGGGGATTTTGTTTTCTTGTTCTTCCGCTGCGCATGTGATGTTGCCCCCATGATTTCCCAACAGTGGTATCAGAGCCAGGTTGTTCGTGCGAATGATTGGTTTTGAACTGCGTGTGTTGTGTTTAGGAAGAATATTGACGTCAAAATCGTTGACGCAAAAGCGAGAAAGGGCAGCAACAGTTGCTACCCTCGATCTACATGCGTGAAGCGTAGCCGAAGGCGGGCAGCACAGGCTTGCTGCCGGCGGGGCTGGCAGCCCATGGGCAGAGGCGCCGCAGGGCAGCGGCGCCTGCCGTCGCAGGGAAGCGGCGCCTGCCGCCGTAGGGCAGCGGCGCCTGCCGTCGCTGCTCCCGCGGGCGAAACCCCCCCCACAGGGGCGGCCGCCCGGCGGGACAGCACCCCCTGCGGAGGCAGCGGCGCCCACACGTAGCGGCATCGCCGCCAGCGGGCGTGCCACCTGCAGGCGAGGGCAGCGCCCTCGCCCCGCCGCACAGGCCGCCGCCAGCAGGGTGGTGGCGGCGGCGGCAGCAGTAAAGGATAGTAGAGCATTAGGGTTTTCTGGGGAAAAAGATAGTTTTACCCCTCGAAATTTGAGAAATTCCAGTTTCTGTCTTTTGTCCAAATTACAAAAATACCCCTATAAATTCAGAAATTCCCTATATGTCCCTGATTTTAGAAAATATTAATTAATTAAAAAGTTTAGTTGATTATTATTTTTATTTTTATCTAGTAGTCCTACATGATGATGATTATTTATACATGTGATGTATGATGTGTGGACGGATGATCATGGACCGTGTGATGTGTGTACTTGTGATTATTATTATTGAGGTCTGCGAGCCTCCATTATATTTCTCGTTTATTGTCGGGCCTGCGTGCCTATGATTAAGTTGTAATCACATGAGGAGGCGTAGCGGGAGCGTGGATGCGATAGCGGGACCCACGAGACGGACGATCGTGATGCATGGAGATGCATCAAGATGTCGATGGAATCGACGAGGACGAGATGGACGATCACAGGGCATGGAGATGCACCGTTGCACACATAGATCTTGATGTGAGTGATTAGGCCTACTGGCTCGGGCCTAATTATATTAGGTTGTGGTCCATGATCATCTGGTGTAATTGATTATACACATACTAGATAAGTAAATATATTTGCATGCGATGTATATATATATTAAATATGTATATGTGTGACATGTCATATTAGGAGACCAAATCTTAGAAACATCTCTCGATAATATTAAGTCGGTAAACGTGAGGTAATTAGATTGACCCACGTGGCCTTCCATCGTTATGAGTAGGAACCGATTCCCGGTGTAGGTTGAGTTGGTCGAGTCCCTCGAGATTCACCTATATCGCGATTCGCTATCTTGCTTACGACATAGAGATGTCACCGGTGACCTGAGGGTATGGTATACTTTGTCGAGTCCCTCGAGGGTATATCATCAAATCAGACTCATCTTGTAACGAAGGTGTTGACTTAACCGATCATCATGGTTGGTCGAGTCCCTCGAGGCCATGGTGATTCGGAGGCCGAACAGGACGGGAATCACAAGGAGTTGTGATTGGTAAGAGTTGCCTACCTTTTAGGCTTAGTGTGATTGGTCGAGTCCCTCGAGATTACACTAAGATGCTGATTGGATCCTGATCCCCACTTGAAGTCTGCTGGAGACTTCCATTTCATGTGCTGAGGGTGTCGCATGACTCGTTAGTAAAATAGTGGGAGCATATTAAGATAGAAGTCCATATCTTGATAGTTTATTTCTTGCAAAATCTGCATGTTATTCATTTCTGCTGCATCTTTATTTTCAGAAAATGTCGCTTTCAAATCCCTTACGCGGCATACTTGATGTCAACCGCCTCACTGGTCCAAATTATACGAATTGGCTCCGTAACTTGAGAATTTTTCTCACAGCGGAGAAAATCGTGTACGTCCTTGATACAGTGATACCTACGCCCGAAGAAGGGGTAAACGAGAATGAGATCGCTCGCTACGTGAAGTACATTGATGACTCCACTCTTGCTCAGTGCTATATGTTGGGCTCTATGACTCCTGAGTTACAGAGACAACATGAAAAGATGGATGTCAGATCCATTCTCCTACATGTTCGCAAATTGTTTGAGGAACAGGGAAGGACTCAGCGATATGAGATATCTAAGAGCCTCTTCCGCACTAGGATGACTGAGGGGACACTGGTTCAGAACCATGTCCTAAAGATGATTGAGTGGATAGAGAAACTCACAGGTCTAGGAATGGTCCTAGAGGATAACTTGGGTGTGGACATTGTGCTTCAGTCCCTACCAGATTCCTTTTCACAGTTCATAATGAATTTTAATATGAACAAGCTTGAGGTGACTCTCCCAGAGCTCCTCAATTTGTTGAGGGAGGTAGAGAGTACTATTAAGAAAGAGAAGCCAGTTCTTTACACTGGTGAGACCAGAAAGAAAAGGAAAGCAAAAAGGTCCCTTAAGAAGGGAAAGGGCAAGGGCAGACCAGGTAAAGCAAAAGTTGCTAAGAAAGACCCAGTAAAGGACAAAGGCCAATGCTTCCACTTTGGTAAAGATGGGCATTGGAAGAGGAACTACAAAGTGTACCTTGTAGAAAGGGCGAAATAGAAGCTTGGAGAAGCTTCAGGTATATTCATGATCAATCTCCAATTGGTAGATTTTTGTGATAATGCATTGGTATTGGATACCAATATTGCTTATCACATCTACAATTTATTGTAAATTCTAGCAAAGCCGAGGGGAGATTGACGAGAGGAATATTGCATAAAGGTTTGTTTATGAAAGACACTACTCCACATATCATGAATGTAAGTGTTTAAGAGGAAACGAGATGAGGTGAACAGTGCATACCTGTGGCATTGTAGGCTAGGTCACATCCATGAAAGAAGGATTCAAAAGTTACTAAATGATGGATATCTGGATCCATTCGACTACGTGTCATATGCAACTTGTGAACCTTGTATTCGTGGAAAATTGACCAACTCTCCATTTAGTGGAACTGGAGAGAGAGACACTAAGTTGTTGGAACTCATACATAGTGATGTATGTGGACCCATGTCAACTCATGTCATTGGTGGTTACTCCTACTTCATTACATTTACTGATGATTTCTCAAGGTATGGATATGTGTACTTAATGAAGTACAAGTCCGAGGCCTTTGAGAAATTCAGAGAGTATAAGAATAAGGTGGAGAACCAGACTAGAAAGAGTATCAAAACTCTTCGATCAGATCGAGGAGGTGAGTACTTAAGTACAGAGTTTACTCAGTTCCTCAAGGACCATGGGATATTATCCCAATGGACACCTCCTTACACACCTCAGCTCAATGGTGTCTCTGAAAGGAGAAATCGTACGTTATTAGATATGGTACGGTCCATGATGAGTTTTGCTGACCTACCTATCTTATTCTGGGGATATGCCCTAGAAACCGCAGCTTTCCTTCTGAATAGAGTTCCAACTAAGTCGGTAGTGTCTACACCATATGAGATATGGAAAGGGAAGAAGCCTGATCTTAAGGTTGTTAAGATTTGGGGCTGCCCTACCCACGTTAAAAGACATAACCCCGATAAGTTAGAATCAAGGATAGAGCGATGCAAATTTGTGGGATACCCCAAGGAAACTTGTGGGTATTATTTCTATCATCTCGAGGACCAAAAAGGTCTTTGTAGCTAAGAGAGCAGTGTTCCTTGAGAAGGAACACATTCTTGGCGGAGACAGTGGGCGAATGATAGAGTTGAGCGAAGTTGGAGAACCAAGCTCAAGCACCACTCTACAGCCCGAGTCTGTTCAGGTACCTAATACACAATTTTCAACTTTACACAGGTCTGATAGAGTATCTCATCCTCCTGAGAGATATGTGAGACATATTAGAGGAGAGGATGTTGAGGATATTGATCCTCAGACCTACAAGGAGGCTATTATGAGTATAGACTCCGGTAAGTGGCAAGAAGCCATCAATTCTGAGATGGATTATATGTACTTTAACAAGGTTTGGAACCTAGTTGATGCACCCGAAGGTATTGTACCCATCGGTTGCAAGTGGATCTTTAAGAAAAAGATCGGAGTAGATGGAAAGGTAGAGACTTATAAAGCAAGGCTAGTGGCTAAGGGGTATAGTCAAAGGCAAGGTGTTGACTACGACGAAACCTTCTCACCAGTAGCAATGCTAAAATCCATCAGAATTCTATTGGCTATTGCAGCACACTATGATTATGAGATCTGGTAGATGGATGTGAAAACCGCATTCCTCAACGGGAACCTCGAGGAGGAGGTGTATATGATGCAACCTGAGAGATTCGTGTCCAAAAACTGCCCAGATAAGGTGTGTAGGTTGCTTAAATCTATTTATGGACTAAAGCAAGCTTCCCGAAGTTGGAACATAAGATTTGATGAGTCAATCAGATCTTATGACTTCGTTAAGAACGAAGATGAGCCTTGTGTATACAGAAAGGTAAGTGGGAGCGTTATCACCTTTTTGGTGTTATGTGTGCATGACATCCTGATCATTGGGAATGACGTAGGAAAGCTATCCACAGTAAAGGCTTGGTTATCTAGACATTTCTCCATGAAGGACTTAGGGGAAGCATCCTATATCTTGGGGATTAGAATCTATAGAGATAGATCCAAAAGGATGCTTGGCTTGTCCCAGTCCAGGTACATACAAACTATTGTCAAAATGTTTGGCATTGAAAATTCTAAGAAAGGGCGAACATGGATATGATACCTTATGCCTCAGCAATAGGGTCTATCATGTATGTCATGCTATGTACTAGGCCTGATATAGCGCATGCTCTGAGTGTCACGAGCAGGTATCAAGCGGATCCAGGCTTGGAGCATTGGAAAGCAGTAAAGTGTATCCTTAAGTACTTGAGAAGGACTAAGGATCTTTTACTAGTATATGGAGGTAACAGCCTTAAGGTTGAAGGCTACACAGACTCAAGTTTTCAGTCTGATGTCGATGATAGCAAGTCGAATTTAGGGTATGTGTACACCTTGAATGGAGGAGCAGTGTGCTGGAAGAGTTCCAAGCAAGATACTACTGCTGACTCGACCACAGAGGCGGAGTACATTACTGCTTTAGATGTAACAAAGGAGGGAGTCTGGGTGAAGATGTTCATCACAGATTTGGGAGTCGTTCCGGATAGCGAGAAGTCGACTTCCTTATATTGCGACAACTATAGGGCGATTACTCAAATAAGGGAACCCGGGTCTCATCAGAAGTGTTCTGAGGAGGTTCCAGCTTATCAGAGAGATCGTAACCCGAGGAGATGTAGCAGTGGAAAGAGTTCCATCCGAAGATAACATTACAGATCCACTGACAAAGCCGTTGTCTCATTTTATCTTTGAGCGTCATAGGGGTCTGATGGAGATCAGACACATAGGTGATTGGCTTTAGGTCAAGTGGGAGATTGCTAGTCATAGGTGCCCAGCAAGCCAATCACGTGAGTGATGGCACGTGTGACTTGATACAGAATCTTTTTTGCTTATTATATTTTGGCATATATCACTTTATAACTATTGCATAAATGCATACATATATTATGATGTCCTTGGATTTGTGCAATGGGAATCGGATCGTGATGAGATCACGATAATGAGATCGATTCACCGTTAAACACATATCCTAAATAATCCCGGTCATAGGTTACTCGAGAGGGACATCGTGATAACCGGATAGACTGGTGTGCTGTATACCTGTCCATATGATGGATGCAGTTAGTCTCATAGCTGCTCGTGTAGTGACACTAGGGATACAGTACAGGTGCTCATTAGAGAATGAGTTCACTTATTGATTTGCTTACGGAATGCTGGATGGTTGATGATGCCTTATTGTCAGACAGCGATTCCGTAGTCCTAGTGGTGTATCTGGTCCTTAGACTTGAGACACCAAGGATGTCCTGTATGAGTGCTCCACTCTTTGATACCAGACTTATAGGTTTGGCTGTCCCAGATCTAGTACAGCTGGTCATTGAGAATGGTAGTCGACCTTACGAGGGCTATTGAGTGTCGAAAGAGGATCATCCACTCTCGGCGTCATGAGAGGAATATCCCATTTGTTCTTGCTCAGACAAATCCCTAGCCATGAGTTCTCCAGGAGAATCCGATTAGAGCGAGACTCGAGAAGAAACCGTATGGGTCTGACAACACCATGCTCGATATGTTGGGAAATCATGGGGGGGCGACATCATATGCGCAGCGGAAGAACTAGAAAACAAAAATCCCCGATTCCCAAAAAGATGTTCGTCGTCGTGCGAAGATTGGTGCGCAAAATCCACAAAACACAAAACTGCGTATAGAGATTGTGTTACCTAGGGAGATCGTATATCCCTGTTTCCTTGCAGATCCTCAGGAGAGGGTGAAGGAGGTCAAGCGTCCTCCTCTCTAGCGGTGATCCACACAGCAGGGTTGCGACGACGCTCCTCAAAACTCCAGGCCTACTCTGAGGTGGAGAGGGAGAGGAGAATAGGAAGGGCAAGCAAAGACTCTAGCCTATGAGGCTGTGAATCCCTCCTATTTATAGAGATCCCGTGTCAAAACCCTAATGGGTCCTTTCCCTAGTGGGTATTGGATCTGCATCCAATAAGACAAGGGCTCCGTCGGATATCTCATATCCGAACCTCTACTCATCGCAATGCCTACCATATGTGTGTGACCCTCTAGGCCCAATATCGAGCTGGCCGTGAGTCATACCTGTCAGAACTCCTTCTAACTAAGTGAATTATTATCTCTGTAATAATTCACTCGACTCATCGACTACGGAAGTACTAGGCCACTACGCCGTAGTCCCCAGACGATACAGGGGAATCCAATCCATTGGACCTGTCTGTCCTCAGTTACCATGTACCTATAGTCCCTCATCCATCTAATATCCCAGAGACCGTATATCGAGCATGGTGCTGTCAGACCCATACGGTTTCTACTTGAGTCTCGCTCTAATCGGATTCTCCCGGAGAACTCTTTCTCTCTCAACCCGAATGACCCTGGCCAGGGATTTGTCTGAGCAAGAACACATGGGATATTCCTCTCATGATACCGAGAGTGGATGATCCTCTATCGACACTCAATAGCCCTCGTAAGGTCGACTACCACTCCCAATGACCAGCTGTACTAGATCTGGGAACAGCCAAACCTATAAGTCTGGTATCAAAGAGTGGAGCACTCATACAGGACATCCTTGGTGTCTCAAGTCTAAGAACCAGATACACCACTAGGACTACGGAATCGTTGTCTGACAATAAGGCATCATCAACCATCAAGCATTCCGTAAGCGGATCAATCAGTGAACTCATTCTCCAATGAGCACCTGTACTGTATCCCTAGTGTCCCTACACGAGCAGCTATGAGACCAGCTGCATCCATCATATGGACGGGTATACAGCACACCAGTCTATCCGGTTATCACGATGTCCCTCTCGAGTAACCTATGACCGGGATTATTTAGGATATGTATTTAAAGGTGAATCGATCTCATTATCGTGATCTCATCACGATCCGATTCCCATTGCACAAATCCAAGGACATCACAATACATATGCATTTATGCAATAGTTATAAAGTGATATACGCCAAAAATATAATAAGCAAAAAGATTCTGTATCAAGTCACACGTGCCATCACTCACGTGATTGGCTTGCTGGGCACTTATGACTAGCAATCTCCCACTTGACCTAAAGCCAATCACCTATGTGTCTGATCCCCATCAGACCCCTGTGACGCTCAAAGACAATCTAAGACAATGGCTTTGTTAGTGGATCTGCAATGTTATCTTCGGATGGAACTCTTTCCACTACTACATCTCCTCGGGTTACGATCTCTCTTATAAGCTGGAACCTCCTCAGAACATGCTTAGATTTCTGATGAGACCTAGGTTCCTTCGCTTGAGCAATCACCCCATAGTTGTCGCAATATAAGAAAGTCGACTTGTCGCTATCTGTATCGACTCACAAATCTGTGATGAACTTCTTCATCCAGACTCCCTACTTTGCTCCATCTGATGTAGCAATGTACTCCGCCTCTGTGGTCGAGTCAGCAGTGGTATCTTGCTTGGAACTCTTCCAGTACACTGCTCCTCCATTCAAGGTGTACACATACCCTGAATTCGACTTGCTATCATCGACATCAGACTAAAAACTTGAGTCAGTGTAGCCTTCAA
This sequence comes from Musa acuminata AAA Group, assembly GCF_036884655.1. Taxonomy (NCBI): domain Eukaryota; kingdom Viridiplantae; phylum Streptophyta; class Magnoliopsida; order Zingiberales; family Musaceae; genus Musa; species Musa acuminata. The sequence continues at coordinate 11,814,139 of NC_088358.1, read as the reverse complement.
CCTTAAGGCTATTACCTCCATATACTAGTAAAAGATCCTTAGTCCTTCTCAAGTACTTAAGGATACACTTTACTGCTTTCCAGTGCTCCAAGCCTGGATCCGCCTGATACCTGCTCGTGATACTCAGAGCATGCGCTATATCAGGCCTAGTACATAGCATGGCATACATGATAGACCCTATTGCTGAGGCATAAGGTATCATATCCATGTTCGCCCTTTCTTCTGGAGTCTTTGGGGACATACTCGTAGAAAGCGATATCCCATGTCTCATCGGTATGAGACCTCTTTTGGAATTTTCCATGCCAAACCTTTTGACAATAGTTTCTATGTACCTGGACTGGGACAAGCCAAGCATCCTTTTGGATCTATCTCTATAGATTCTAATCCCCAAGATATAAGATGCTTCTCCTAAGTCCTTCATGGAGAAGTGTCTAGATAACCAAGCCTTTATTGTGGATAGCATTCCTATGTCATTCCCAATGATGAGGATGTCATCCACATATAACACCAAAAAGCTAATAGCGCTCCCACTTACCTTTCTGTATACACAAGGCTCATCTTCGTTCTTAACGAAGTCATAAGATCTGATTGCCTCATCAAATCTTATGTTCCAACTTCGGGAAGCTTGCTTTAGTCCATAAATGGATCTAAGCAACCTACACACCTTATCTGGGCAGTTCTTGGACACGAATCCCTCAGGTTGCATCATATACACCTCCTCCTCTAGGTTCCCGTTGAGGAATGCGGTTTTCACATCCATCTGCCAGATCTCATAATCATAGTGTGCTGCAATAGCCAATAGAATTCTGATGGATTTTAGCATTGCTACGGGTGAGAAAGTTTCGTCGTAGTCAACACCTTGCCTTTGACGATACCCCTTAGCCACTAGCCTTGCTTTATAGGTCTCTACCTTTCCATCTACTCCGATCTTTTTCTTAAAGATCCACTTGCAACCGATGGGTACAATACCTTCGGGTGCATCAACTAGGTTCCAAACCTTATTGGAGTACATAGAATCCATCTCAGAATTCATGGCTTCTTTCCACTTCCCGGAGTCTATACTCATAATAGCCTCCTCGTAGGTCTGAGGATCAATATCCTCTACATCCTCTGCTCTAATATGTCCCACATATCTCTCAGGAGGATGGGATACTCTATTAGACCTGCGTAAAGTTGAAACTTGTGTATTAGATACCTGAACAGACTCGGGCTGTAGAGTGGTGCTTGAGCTTGGTTCTCCAACCTCGCTCAATTCTATCATTCTCCCACTGTCTCCGTCAAGAATGTGTTCCTTCTCAAGGTGTTGAATCTCGGATTTTGATGATGAAGTCAATTGTCATTTGTTGTCTAATCTATGTGTTGAGATAAGTGTGCAGGATTAACTACGATGAAAGATAGACAAGCAGCAGGAGTTGCGCCGGAGTCAAGTTCATGATCACGTTGGGAGTTCGAGAGTTCGACGGAAGTACGGACGGTCGTCGGAGGTTCTGCGGGAACAGATCCGAGAAGTCCAGAAGCTTGCCAAGCGAAGCTCGTCGGAACTCGCCAAGTGGATCGTCGCAAAGTCCAAGAGTTTGCCGGAAGTCCGCAGAAGCATCACCGAGGGTTCATCGGATGATCGACGGAAGTTCGCCGGAAACTCGCCGGAAAAAGCAATTGACGTACCGAAGCAAAGCTGCAGAAATTGTCTTAGATTTAATCGTAGTTAGCACGATGATTAAGTTAGAAATGGGAGGTGATCCCATTAGCTTAATCCTGGGGTAATTGGGCCCCTAAAGAACTCAAGTTGGGTCGAATGGTTCAACCCATTCGAACCCAAGAAGCTGTGGGAGGTGCAACCGCCCAGGCAGGGAGGTGCCACCGCCCAGGCTAAGTCTCCCAGCGAGACTGGGAGGTGCAACCGCTCCAGCCAGGCGGTGCAACCGCCCAGGGCTCAGTCTCCAAGCGAGACTGGGCGGTGCAACCTCCTCTGTCAAGCGGTAGCACCGCCTGAGCTCAAGTTTCGAGCTCTGCCTGGTGATGCAATCACCGAGCTCAGTCTTCGAGCTCTGGAAGAGAAGTACGACCTCTCTGGCCAGGAGATGCACAGCCTAAGCTCAGTCTTCGAGCTCTGGCAGAGAGGTGCAACCACCTCTGGCAGAGAGGTGCAACCACCTCTGGCAGAAAGGGGCGATCACCTCTGGCAGAGAAGAGAAACTTCTCTGGTCAGGAGATGCACCGCCTGAGCTCGGTCTTCGAGCTCTGGCAGGAAGGTGCAACCACCCCTGACAGAGAAGGTGCAACCGTCTGAGCTCAGTCTTCGAGCTCTGCCAGGCGGTGCCACCTCTCCAGTCGAGAGGTGCAACCGCTTGAGCTCAGACTTCGAGCTCTGCTAGGCGGTGCCACCTCTCCAGTCAAGAGGTGCAACCGCCTGATCCCGGAATTTCGGGATTTGATCGTTTTGAGCTCGAAATTTGAATTGGGTTGGGGCCTATAAATACCCCACCCATTCAGCACTGAAAAAAAATAGACCCACACCGAAATCTTGATCTTTTCTGTGATTCTAAGAGCTCAAAAGTGTTGTAAAGCCTTTAAGTCTCCTCCTTCTGTTCTTCAAGTTTTCAGTTGTAAAGTGAGGAGAGAAAGGTCTGTAAAGGTTGTCTCCTGAGCCTGTTAAAAGGAGAGAAACTGTAAAAGGGCAGTTTGGCCTTCGCCCATTGAAGGAAGGCCCCTAGTTGACGTCGGCAACCTCGTCGGTGGAGGAAGCCAAAAGTGGAGTAGGTCAAGGCTGACCGAACCACTCTAAATCTCTGGTTTGCGTTTATTTTTGAGCACTTTATCATTACTGCAAACCTCCTCCATTACTACTGCTCTCTGCGCTTTCACGAACAAGTTCGAAGTGCTGTTCTTCCGAATCTGCATTCAGACGTAAATTCGTATTTTCGTACATTACAGTTTACGTTTACGTTTGATTCTGCAGAACTGTCTTCGGTGCTTTTACGAAAGAGTTTCTTTGTAGTTTACACTTACATTTTGATCCTATTGATAACTGCAAACTGTCCTCTACAATTTTACGAACGAGTTTCAACATTTAGACGTAAAACTGTATTTAGACGTAAATCGGCTTTCCTCTCACAATCATCAGTTCTCAGTTCACGTTTACGTCTTGATTTCAACTGCATACTGCTTTCTGCGAGTATACAAATGAGTTTCAAAGTTTAGACGTAAATTTGCGTCTAGACGTAAAACAGCGTTTAGACGTAAATCTGAGTTTAGACGGAAAACTGCGTTTAGACGTAAATCTGAGTTTAGACGTAAACTGCGCTTAGACGTAAAACTGCGCTTAGACGCAAACTGTGTTTAGATGCAAACTGCGCTTAGACGCAAACTGTGTTTAGACGCAAACTGCGCTTAGACGCAATCTGCGCTTAGACGCAAACTGCACTTAGATACAAACTGAGAATTAGCTTTTGCATCATAATAGTTTTTTTATTGAACGAACGCAGCTTTTGGTTTTTAATCGCTGTAAGATTTCCGCTGCACTAATTCACCCCCCCCCTCTTAGTGCTCTCGATCCTAACAATTGGTATCAGAGCCCGGTTAACTCTCAAAAGGATTAAAACCCAAGAGAGATGGCTTACGCCGGAAACCAAGAGGGCCATTCTATTACACGTCCACCCATGTTTAATGGGACGGACTACACCTACTGGAAAACCCGAATGAGGATCTTTCTTATTTCTATGGATTTTGAATTATGGAATCTTGTCGAGAATGGTTTTTCAAAGTCTTCTCTTCCAATGATCGATTGGAATGATTTGGAGAAGAAGGCTTTCGCTCTAAATGCAAAGGCTATGAATGCCTTATTTTGTGCACTCGATAAAAACGAGTTTAACCGTGTTTCAACTTGTGAAACTGCATTTGATATTTGGCACACACTCGAAGTGACCCATGAGGGCACAAGTAGAGTAAAAGAGTCAAAAATCAATTTGCTGTTACACTCTTTCGAACTCTTTCGGATGAAACCGAGTGAAACCATTGGCGACATGTTTACCCGTTTCACGGATGTCGTCAATGGTCTAAAAGGACTCGGAAAGAGCTTTTCGGATTTTGAGCTTGTTAATAAGATACTAAGATCCCTTCCTAAGAGTTGGGATCCTAAAGTCACCGCTATTCAAGAGGCAAAAGATCTGCGAAATTTCCCTCTTGAAGAACTAATCGGGTCACTAATGACCTATGAAATGACTTGTAAAGCTCATGAAGAGCAAGAAGACATCCTTCCAAAGAACAGGAAGGATATGGCACTCAAAACGTCAGAATGCCACTTGAGAGAAAACTCAAGTGATGAGGACTGTGATGATGACTTGGCACTTCTAACAAGAAAGTTTAAAAAGTTCTTTAAAAGAAACAAGTTTAAGAATGATGCAAAAAATAAACTTGAACCCAAAAAGGACCAAGTGATCTGCTATGAATGCAAAAAGCCGGGACACTACAAAAGTGATTGTCCCCAAGTCAAGAAAAGAACAACAAAGAAGAAGGCGCTCCAAGCAACATGGGATGATTCGAGCGCATCTGAGGAAGAGGAGTCCAACACCGAGCAAGTTGCTCATTACGCCTTAATGGCCATCGAAGACGAGGTAACAAATTCAATAGATGCTGATTTATCTTTCAATGAATTATTAAATGCTTTCAATGACTTATTTGACGAATGCAAGAGTATAAGTAGAAAATATAAATTGCTGAAAAAGATGAATGATAGTCTTACTTGTGAGTTTGATAAGTTAAAAGTCGAACATCATGATAGTTTAAATTCATGTATCAAATGTCATGATTTAGAAACTATGCAAAAAGAAAACCTGCTACTCAAGGACACCTTGAAGAAATTCGAGGTTGGTAGCAAGTCATTAAACATGATCCTTGCAAACAAGGGTCACATTCCAAAAAGGAGCGGGATTGGATTTGTGAGAAATCCTCACCAAAATCCAACCACCTTCATAAAAGGCTCCATCTTACATGTTCAACACCAAACCAAGTGCAACTTTTGTTGCAAATCTGGACACAAGACACATTGTTGTCCATTCAAGAAAATAAGTCCAAACAAATTAATTTGGGTTCCTAAAGGAACCATGATAAACTCTATGCAACATGATAGAAAATGTAGATCTATTTATGAGGCACCCAAAAGCAAATGGGTACCTAAACATCATCCTTTCTTGTAGAAAACTAAACAATCGCAAGCTAGGAGCAAGAAATGGTACCTTGATAGTGGATGCTCAAGGCATATGACCGGAGATCCATCTCAATTCTCTAAGCTCACTAGCATAGACGAAGGATATGTCACCTTCGGAGACAACAACAAGGGTAAAATCATTGGCAAAGGAACCATAGGTAACAAATCCAACCTCTCTATTGAAGATGTTTTACTAGTTGATGGTTTAAAACATAACCTCTTGAGCATTAGTCAATTATGTGATAAAGGATATATTATAAGATTTGAATCTAATGCTTGCATCATTGAAAAACCACACAAAAATATATCTATGATTGCATTAAAACAAAACAACGTATACACTATTGACATCAATGACTTATGTGATGAAATGTGCCTTGCCGTTATGAATGAGGATGCTTGGCTATGGCATAGAAGATTAGGTCATGCTAGCATGAAACTAATCACTCAAGTATCATCTAGAGAACTTGTAAGAGGAATTCCTCATATCAAGTTCATCAAAGATAATGTATGTGATGCTTGCCAATTAGGTAAGCAAATTAAGGGTAGCTTCAAAGCTAAGAATCAAATAAGCACCTCTAGGCCCTTACAATTGATCCATATGGACTTGTTCGGACCAATCTCTACATCGAGTCTAGGAGGTAGCAAATACGCCTTTGTCATTATTGATGACTATAGCAGATATACATGGACCTACTTCTTAAAACAGAAAAATGAATGCTTTAGATATTTTACCAAGTTTTGTAAACTTGTTCAAAATGAAAAGGGATCTATGATTTCGTCAATTAGAAGTGATCATGGTGGAGAATTTCAAAACCATGACTTCCAAGAATTCTGTGAACTCAACGGATATAACCATAATTTCTCTACTCCAAGAAATCCTCAACAAAATGGGGTAGTAGAAAGAAAAAATCGAAATTTACAAGAAATGGCAAGAACAATGTTGAATGAACATAGCCTACCCAAATATTTTTGGGCCGAAGCTGTAAACACTGCATGCTATATTTTAAATAGAGTCCTAGTAAGACCCTTACTCACCAAAACTCCTTATGAGTTATGGAATAACAAAAAACCCAATGTCTCATATTTCAAAGTCTTTGGGTGTAAGTGTTTTATCTTGAATGAAAAGGATAACTTAGGAAAATTCGATGCTAAATCTGATGAAGGAATCTTTCTTGGTTATTCTTCGGTTTCTAAAGCTTTTCGCATCTTCAATAAAAGAACCTTAATTATTGAAGAATCCATCCATGTTGTTTTCAATGAGATTTCAGAAATTAAGAAAAATGATCTTGATGATGATTTTGATTCCTTGAATTTAAACGAAACCCCGTCTCCAACTAGCAACTTGGATGCATCCACTTCCGAAACATCCTTACCCAAGGATTGGAAGTATATAGATGCTCATCCTAAGGAGCTAATCCTAGGAGACACATCAAAGGGGGTTCAAACACGATCTTCTTTTAAAAACTTTTGTGCCAACGCCGCCTTTCTCTCCCAAATTGAACCCAAATGTGTTGATGAAGCCATGAAAGATGATTCATGGATTATCGCAATGCAAGATGAATTAAATCAATTTGAGAGAAATGAGATGTGGACGCTTGTTCCTAGGCCAAATGACCATTTAGTTATTGGTACTAAATGGGTCTTTAGAAACAAGCAAGATGAAAATGGTATCGTGGTTAGAAACAAGGCTAGATTAGTGGCCAAAGGTTTCAACCAAGAAGAAGGTATCGATTACGAAGAAACCTTCGCACCTGTGGCTCGATTGGAAGCCATAAGGATGCTCCTTGCCTACGCCAATTGCAATAATTTTAAGTTATTTCAAATGGATGTTAAAAGCGCTTTTCTAAATGGTTTCATTTCCGAAGAAGTTTATGTTGAACAACCCCCTGGATTTGAAAATAATGGCTACCCTAATCATGTGTTTAGACTAACTAAAGCTCTCTATGGTTTAAAACAAGCCCCAAGGGCTTGGTATGAGAGACTTAGTTCTTTTCTCATTGAAAATAATTTCATAAAAGGCAAGGTTGATACTACATTGTTTATCAAGAATTTTGAAAATAATTTTCTCATTGTTCAGATTTATGTTGATGATATCATCTTTGGCTCTACAAATGAATCTCTTTGTGAATCGTTTGGTAAAACTATGAGTCTTGAATTCGAAATGAGCTTAATGGGAGAATTAACATTCTTCTTAGGTTTACAAATCAAACAACTAAGCAATGGCATCTTTATTAGTCAAACTAAATATGCCATGAATTTATTAAAAAGGTTTAACATGAACAACTCAAAGGCCAGTAACACTCCTATGAGCACCTCCACTAAATTAGAAATTGATGAAAGTGGAGAAAGCTTTGATCAAAAAACTTATAGGGGTATGATAGGAAGTTTACTTTACCTCACTGCAACCAGACCAGACATCATGTTCAGTGTAGGACTTTGTGCTAGATTTCAATCAAACCCTAAGATGTCTCATCTCAAAGCAGTTAAAAGAATATTTAGATATCTTAATGGTACCACAAATCTAGGATTATGGTACCCAAAATCAGAAAATTTTGAGTTAATTGCTTATGCTGATGCTGACTTTGCTGGGTGTAGATTAGATAGAAAAAGCACATCAGGATCATGTCAATTTTTAGGACATGCCCTTGTTTCCTGGTCATCAAAGAAACAAAACTCAATTGCACTATCAACAACCGAAGCTGAATATATTGCAGCAAGTGCATGCTGTGCACAAGTTGTATGGATGAAAAATACCTTAGAAGATTATAAAGTTCATCTCAAAAATATTCCAATTAAATGTGATAACACAAGTGCAATATGCTTAACCAAAAATCCTATACAACACTCAAGAACAAAACATATTGATATTAGACATCACTTTATACGAGATCATGTCACCAATCATGACGTAACCATAGAATTCATTGATACTAAACATCAACTAGCTGACATTTTTACAAAACCTCTAAGTGAAGAACAATTTGATTTCATTAGAAGAGAGTTAGGAATGCTCATGTGTCCGAATAAATAAACTTGTTAGAATTATTTTTCGGACTATATTGAATGATCAGATCACATGAATGCCATTTTCTATGATTATATGTGAAAATCTGTAACAAAATCTTGTCCAAATGCATCTTAGTTGTTCGAATGCTATAAAACAGATTTATTCGTACACTTTCATGAAAAATGAGTTTTTTGAAATAAATCTGATAAAGTGATTCCTGAATATGTATGTCATTCTGTAATATCTTTACGGGTAAAATGAATTATAACAAAAGGGGGAAGAAGTTTTCAAAGCAATCTATGTAAAATCCCTCTATAAGCTTTCGTCTAAATTGGTCTTCCTTGTATAACAATGCTTTTTGTTGATGACAAAGGGGGAGAAATATATGAATTGATAAACACTGTGATTAGAAATACCTTGAGTGATGCTATAAATAATGTTTGCACAATGCCATCCTTGCATCACCAAGAGATATATGAAACATGTGCTATAGTTTGCATTATGTCTTGAGTTGATATCCTATTTTGTGAAGTAAATGCAAACTTGCTAGAATGATAATATGTGTGCATCATGTAATAGTCCTTCGAGCTTTAAATGATAATGTTCAATTACATGATGAATAGTCACAAACACTATCATACAAACTTGATGATGAATGTCAAGCTTTGACATCATCCTTGAAGAGATACATCATGATAGGTATCATGATGGGAGTATTGATAAGTTTAACTGATCTAACTTATCAATACGTCACTTGAATTCTTAGGTCTTGAATTCAAGGTTGACTTATCTCAACTATGGCATATAGACAGGGGGAGTTAAGGATAACTCCATTATCAATTGATTGTCATCATCAAAAAGGGGGAGATTGTTGAATCTCGGATTTTGATGATGAAGTCAATTGTCATTTGTTGTCTAATCTATGTGTTGAGATAAGTGTGCAGGATTAACTACGATGAAAGATAGACAAGCAGCAGGAGTTGCGCCGGAGTCAAGTTCATGATCACGTTGGGAGTTCGAGAGTTCGACGGAAGTACGGACGGTCGTCGGAGGTTCTGCGGGAACAGATCCGAGAAGTCCAGAAGCTTGCCAAGCGAAGCTCGTCGGAACTCGCCAAGTGGATCGTCGCAAAGTCCAGGAGTTTGCCGGAAGTCCGCAGAAGCATCACCGAGGGTTCATCGGATGATCGACGGAAGTTCGCCGGAAACTCGCCGGAAAAAGCAATTGACGTACCGAAGCAAAGCTGCAGAAATTGTCTTAGATTTAATCGTAGTTAGCACGGTGATTAAGTTAGAAATGGGAGGTGATCCCATTAGCTTAATCCTGGGGCAATTGGGCCCCTGAAGAACTCAAGTTGGGTCGAATGGTTCAACCCATTCGAACCCAAGAAGCTGTGGGAGGTGCAACCGCCCAGGCAGGGAGGTGCCACCGCCCAGGCTAAGTCTCCCAGCGAGACTGGGAGGTGCAACCGCTCCAGCCAGGCGGTGCAACCGCCCAGGGCTCAGTCTCCAAGCGAGACTGGGCGGTGCAACCTCCTCTGTCAAGCGGTAGCACCGCCTGAGCTCAAGTTTCGAGCTCTGCCTGGTGATGCAATCACCGAGCTCAGTCTTCGAGCTCTGGAAGAGAAGTACGACCTCTCTGGCCAGGAGATGCACAGCCTAAGCTCAGTCTTCGAGCTCTGGCAGAGAGGTGCAACCACCTCTGGCAGAGAGGTGCAACCACCTCTGGCAGAAAGGGGCGATCACCTCTGGCAGAGAAGAGAAACTTCTCTGGTCAGGAGATGCACCGCCTGAGCTCGGTCTTCGAGCTCTGGCAGGAAGGTGCAACCACCCCTGACAGAGAAGGTGCAACCGTCTGAGCTCAGTCTTCGAGCTCTGCCAGGCGGTGCCACCTCTCCAGTCGAGAGGTGCAACCGCTTGAGCTCAGACTTCGAGCTCTGCCAGGCGGTGCCACCTCTCCAGTCACGAGGTGCAACCGCCTGATCCCGGAATTTCGGGATTTGATCGTTTTGAGCTCGAAATTTGAATTGGGTTGGGGCCTATAAATACCCCACCCATTCAGCACTGAAAAAAAATAGACCCACACCGAAATCTTGATCTTTTCTGTGATTCTAAGAGCTCAAAAGTGTTGTAAAGCCTTTAAGTCTCCTCCTTCTGTTCTTCAAGTTTTCAGTTGTAAAGTGAGGAGAGAAAGGTCTGTAAAGGTTGTCTCCTGAGCCTGTTAAAAGGAGAGAAACTGTAAAAGGGCAGTTTGGCCTTCGCCCATTGAAGGAAGGCCCCTAGTTGACGTCGGCAACCTCGTCGGTGGAGGAAGCCAAAAGTGGAGTAGGTCAAGGCTGACCGAACCACTCTAAATCTCTGGTTTGCGTTTATTTTTGAGCACTTTATCATTACTGCAAACCTCCTCCATTACTACTGCTCTCTGCGCTTTCACGAACAAGTTCTAAGTGCTGTTCTTCCGAATCTGCATTCAGACGTAAATTCGTATTTTCGTACATTACAGTTTACGTTTACGTTTGATTCTGCAGAACTGTCTTCGGTGCTTTTACGAAAGAGTTTCTTTGCAGTTTACACTTATATTTTGATCCTATTGATAACTGCAAACTGTCCTCTACAATTTTACGAACGAGTTTCAACATTTAGACGTAAAACTGCATTTAGACGTAAATCGGCTTTCCTCTCACAATCATCAGTTCTCAGTTCACGTTTACGTCTTGATTTCAACTGCATACTACTTTCTGCGAGTATACAAACGAGTTTCAAAGTTTAGACGTAAATCTGCGTCTAGACGTAAAACAGCGTTTAGACGTAAATCTGAGTTTAGACGTAAAACTGCGTTTAGACGTAAATCTGAGTTTAGACGTAAACTGCGCTTAGACGTAAAACTGCGCTTAGACGCAAACTGTGTTTAGACGCAAACTGCGCTTAGACGCAAACTGTGTTTAGACGCAAACTGCGCTTAGACGCAATCTGCGCTTAGACGCAAACTGCACTTAGATACAAACTGAGAATTAGCTTTTGCATCATAATAGTTTTTTTATTGAACGAACGCAGCTTTTGGTTTTTAATCGCTGTAAGATTTCCGCTGCACTAATTCACCCCCCCCCTCTTAGTGCTCTCGATCCTAACACAAGGAACACTGCTCTCTTAGCTACAAAGACCTTTTGGTCCTCGAGATGATAGAAGTAATACCCACAAGTTTCCTTGGGGTATCCCACAAATTTACATCGCCCTGTCCTTGATTCTAACTTATCGGGGTTGTGTCTTTTAACATGGGCAGAGCAGCCCCAAATCTTAACTACTTTAAGATCAGGCTTCTTCCCTTTCCATATCTCATATGGTGTAGACACCACCGACTTAGTTGGAACTCTGTTCAAAAGGTAAGCTGCGGTTTCTAGGGCATATCCCCAGAATGAGATGGGTAGGTCAGCGAAACTCATCATGGACCGTACCATATCTAATAATGTACGATTTCTCCTTTCAGAGACACCATTGAGCTGAGGTGTATAAGGAGGTGTCCATTGGGATAATATCCCATGGTCCTTGAGGAAGTGAGTAAACTCTGTACTTAAGTACTCACCTCCTCGATCTGATCGAAGAGTTTTGATACTCTTTCCAGTCTGGTTCTCCACCTCATTCTTATACTCTCTGAATTTCTCAAAGGCCTCGGACTTGTACTTCATTAAGTACACATATCCATACCTTGAGAAATCATCAGTAAATGTAATGAAGTAGGAGTAACCTCCAATGGTATGAGTTGACATGGGTCCACATACATCACTATGTATGAGTTCCAACAACTCAGTGGCTCTCTCTCCAGTTCCACTAAATGGAGAGTTGGTCAGTTTTCCACGAATGCAAGGCTCACAAGTTGCATATGACACATAGTCGAATGGATCTAGATATCCATCATTTAGCAACTTTTGAATCCTTCTTTCATGGATGTGACCTAGCCTACAATGCCACAGGTATGCACTGTTCAACTCATCTCGTTTCCTTTTGGACATATTTATATTCATGATATGTGGAGTGGTGTCTAACATAAATAAACCATTATGCAATGTTCCTTTCGTGATGATCTTATCATCTAATAATATCGAACAACCATTGTTCTCAAAAACAAATTTATATCCACTAACTGTTAAACATGAAATGGAGATAATGTTTTTGATAATAGAAGGAACAAAATAACATGCATCTAATGCAATAAAAGCTCCACTAGGCAGATGTAGGGCGACCTCGCCAACAGCTAAAACAGCAACTTTTGCTCCATTACCCATCTTGAGGTCCATCTCGCCTCTCTCTAGTCTCCTAGGCCTTGCCAGAACCTGCAACGAATTACATATATGATAAGCACTACCGGTATCTAATACCCATGTGTTATCATAAGAGTCTGACAAATGGAGACCGATCATGAATGTACCTGAAGCTTCATCAAGCTTTTGTTTCGCCCTTTCTGCAAGGTACTCTTTGCAGTTTCTCTTCCAGTGCCCATCTTTACCACAGTGGAAGCACTGGCCTTTGTCCTTTGTTGGGTCTTTCTTAGCAACCTTTGCTTTACCTTGTTTGCCCTTGCCCTTTCCCTTCTTAAGGGACCTTTCTACTTTCCTTTTCTTTCTGGTCTCACCAGTGTAGAGAACTGGCTTCTCTTTCTTAAAAGTACTCTCTGCCTCCCTCAACATATTGAGGAGCTTTGGGAGAGTCACCTCAAGCTTGTTCATATTAAAGTTCATTATGAACTGTGAAAAGGAATCTGGTAGGGACTGAAGCACAATGTCCACACACAAGTTATCCTCTAGGACCATTCCTAGACCTGTGAGTTTGTCTATCCACTCAATCATCTTTAGGACATGGTTCTGAACCGGTGTCCCCTCAGTCATCCTAGCGCGGAAAAGGCTCTTGGATATCTCATATCGTTGAGTCCTTCCCTGTTCCTCAAACAATTTACGGACATGTAGGAGAATGGATCTGGCATCCATCTTTTCATGTTGTCTCTGTAACTCTGGAGTCATAGAGCCCAACATATAGCACTGAGCAAGAGTGGAGTCATCAATGTACTTCACGTAGCGAGCGATCTCATCCTCGCTTGCCCCTTCTTCGGGCGTAGGCATCACTGTATCAAGGACGTACACGATTTTCTCCGCTGTGAGAACAATTCTCAAGTTACGGAGCCAATCCGTATAATTTGGACCAGTGAGGCGGTTGACATCAAGTATGCCACGTAAGGGATTTGAAAGCGACATTTTCTGAAAATAAAGATGTAGCAAAAATGAATAACATGCAGATTTTGCAAGAAATAAACTATCAAGATATGGACTTCTATCTTAATATGCTCCCACTATTTTACTAACGAGTCACGCGACACCCTCAGCACGTGAAACGGAAGTCTCCGACAGACTTCTAGTGGGGATCAGGATCCAATCAGCGTCTTAGTGTAACCTCGAGGGACTCGACCAATCACACTAAGCCTAAAAGGTAGACAACTCTTGCCGATCACAACTCCTTGTGATTCCCGTCCTGTTCGGCCTCCGAATCACCATGGCCTCGAGGGACTCGACCAACCATGATGCTCGGTTAAGTCAACACCTTCGTTACAAGATGAGTCTGATTTGATGATATACCCTCGAGGGACTCGACCAAGCATATCATGCCCTCAGGTCACCGGTGACATCTCTATGTCGTAAGCAAGATAGCGAATCGCGATATAGGTGAGTCTCGAGGGACTCGACCAACTCAACCTACACCGGGATTCGGTTCCTACTCATAACGATGGAAGGCCACGTGGGTCAATCTAATTGCCTCACGTTTACCGACTTAATATTATCGAGAGATGTTTCTATGATTTGGTCTCCTATTATGACATGTCACACATGTACATATTTAATATATATCTACATCGCATGCAAATATATATATACATCTAGTATGTGTATAAGCAATCACACCAGATGATCATGGACCACAACCTAATATGATTAGGCCCGAGCCAGTAGGCCTAATCACTCACATCAAGATCTATGTGTGCAATGGTGCATCTCCATGCCTTGTGATCGTCCATCTCGTCCTCGTTGGTTCCGTCGACATCTTGATGCATCTTCATGCATCACGATCGTCCGTCTCGTGGGTCCCGCTATGGCTTCCACGCTCCCGCTGCGCCTCCTCATGTGATTACAACTTAATCATAGGCACGCAGGCCCGACAATAAACGAGAAATATAATGGAGGTTCGCAGACCTCAATAATAATAATCACAAGTACACACATCACACGGTCCATGATCATTCGTCCACTCATCATACATCACATGTATAAATAATCGTCATTATGTAGGACTACTAGATAATAAAAATAATAATCAACTAAACCTTTTAATTAATTAATATTTTCTGAAATCAGGGATATATAGGGAATTTCTCAATTCCTAAGGGTATTTTCGTAATTTGGACAAAAGACAGAAACTGGAATTTCTCAAATTCCGAGGGGCAAAACTGTCTTTTGGCAGAAAACCCTAATACCCTTTCCCCTTTTCGCTGCTGCGCCGCCGCCGCCGCCACCCTGCTGGCGGCGGCCTGTGCGGCAAGGGCGAGGGCACTGCCCTCGCCTGCAGGTGGCACGCCCGCTGGGGTCGCTGCCGCTGCAGGTGGGCGCCCCCGCGGGCGCCGCCGCCTTCGCGGGCGGTTCTGCCCGCGAGTCAGCGCCCGCAGGTGGTGCTGTCTCGCTGGCGGCCGCCCCTGCGGGGTTTTTGCCCGTGGGAGCAGCGGCCACAGGCGCCGCTGCCCTGCGGTGCCTCAGCCCGCGCTGCTGCCCCGCGGCGCCTTCGCGGGCTCAGTGGCCGCAGGCGCTTCTACCGAGCGGGCTCCCAGCCCCGCCGGCCGCAAGCCTGCTGCAAGCAGATCGCCGGCCGGCTACTGCAGGCACAGCGCTTGCGCATGCGCCGGCGCTGTGCTGCCTGGCTGCGGCTGCGGCTGGCTGTAGGCATGCAGATCGAGGGCAGCAACTGTTGCTGCCCTTCCTTGCTTTTGCGTCAACGATTTTGACGTCAATATTCTTCCTAAACACAACACACGCAGTTCAAAAACCAATCATTCGCACGAACAACCTGGCTCTGATACCACTGTTGGGAAATCATGGGGGGGCGACATCATATGCACAGCGGAAGAACAAGAAAACAAAAATCCCCGATTCCCAAAAAGATGTTCGTCGTCGTACGAAGATTGGTGCGCAAAATCCGCAAAACACAAAACTGCGTATAGAGATTGTGTTACCTAGGGAGATCGTATATCCCTGTTTCCTTGCAGATCCTCAGGAGAGGGTGAAGGAGGTCAAGCGTCCTCCTCTCTAGCGGTGATCCACACAGCAGGGTTGCGACGACGCTCCTCAAAACTCCAAGCCTACTCTGAGGTGGAGAGGGAGAGGAGAATAGGAAGGGCAAGCAAAGACTCTAGCCTATGAGGCTGTGAATCCCTCCTATTTATAGAGATCCCGTGTCAAAACCCTAATGGGTCCTTTCCCTAGTGGGTATTGGATCTGCATCCAATAAGACAAGGGCTCCGTCGGATATCTTATATCCGAACCTCTACTCATCGCAATGCCTACCATATGTGTGTGACCCTCTAGGCCCAATATCGAGCTGGCCGTGAGTCATACCTGTCAGAACTCCTTCTAACTAAGTGAATTATTATCTCTGTAATAATTCACTCGACTCATCGACTACGGAAGTACTAGGCCACTACGCCGTAGTCCCCAGACGATACAGGGGAATCCAATCCATTGGACCTGTCTGTCCTCAGTTACCATGTACCTATAGTCCCTCATCCATCTAATATCCCAGAGACCGTATATCGAGCATGGTGCTGTCAGACCCATACGGTTTCTACTTGAGTCTCGCTCTAATCGGATTCTCCCAGAGAACTCTTTCTCTCTCAACCCGAATGACCCTAGCCAGGGATTTGTCTGAGCAAGAACACATGGGATATTCCTCTCATGATACCGAGAGTGGATGATCCTCTATCGACACTCAATAGCCCTCGTAAGGTCGACTACCACTCCCAATGACCAGCTGTACTAGATCTGGGAACAGCCAAACCTATAAGTCTGGTATCAAAGAGTGGAGCACTCATACAGGACATCCTTGGTGTCTCAAGTCTAAGAACCAGATACACCACTAGGACTACGGAATCATTGTCTGACAATAAGGCATCATCAACCATCCAGCATTCCGTAAGCGGATCAATCAGTGAACTCATTCTCCAATGAGCACTTGTACTGTATCCCTAGTGTCCCTACACGAGCAGCTATGAGACCAGCTGCATCCATCATATGGACGGGTATACAGCACACCAGTCTATCCGGTTATCACGATGTCCCTCTCGAGTAACCTATGACCGGGATTATTTAGGATATGTGTTTAAAGGTGAATCGATCTCATTATCGTGATCTCATCACGATCCGATTCCCATTGCACAAATCCAAGGACATCACAATACATATGCATTTATGCAATAGTTATAAAGTGATATACGCCAAAAATATAATAAGCAAAAAGATTCTGTATCAAGTCACACGTGCCATCACTCACGTGATTGGCTTGCTGGGCACTTATGACTAGCACGATATACGGTCTTTGGGATATTAGATGGATGAGGGATTATAGGTACACGGTAACTGAGGACAGACATGTCCAATGGATTGGATTCCCCTGTATCGTCTAGGGACTACGGTGTAGTGGCCTAGTACTTCCGTAGTCGATGAGTCAAGTGAATTATTACAGAGATAATAATTCACTGAGATAGAAGGAGTTCTGACGGGTATGACTCACGGCCAGCTCGATATTGGACCTAGAGGGTCACACACATATGCTAGGCATTGCGATGAGTAGAGGTTCGGATATGAGATATCCGACGGAGCCCTTGTCTTATTGGATGCAGATCCAATACCCACTAGGGGAGGACTCATTAGGGTTTGATAGGGGACCTCTATAAATAGGAGGGATTCAGAGCCTCATAGGCTAGAGCCTTTGCTTGCCTTTCCTATTCTCCTCTTCCTCTCCACCTCAAAGCAGGCCTGGAGTCTTGAGGAGCGTCGTCACAACCCTGCTGTGTGGATCACCGCTAGAGAGGAGGACGCTTGACCTCCTTTACCCTCTCCTAAGGATCTGCAAGGAAACAGGGATATATGATCTCCCTAGGTAACACAATCTACTCTATACGCAGTTTCATGTTTCGCGGATTTTTGCGCACCAATCTTCGCACGACGACGAACATCTTTTTGGGAAACGGGGATTTTGTTTTCTTGTTCTTCCGCTGCGCATGTGATGTCGCCCCCATGATTTCCCAACAGCCTATGCCCGAAGAAGGGGCAAACGAGGATGAGATCGCTCGCTACGTGAAGTACATTGATGACTCTACTCTTGCTCAATGCTATATGTTGGGCTCTATGACTCCTGAGTTACAGAGACAACTTGAAAAGATGGATGCCAGATCCATTCTCCTACATGTCCGCAAATTGTTTGAGGAATAGGGAAGGACTTAGCGTTATGAGATATCCAAGAGCCTCTTCTGCGCAAGGATGACTGAGAACCGGTGTCCAAAAGATGATTGAGTGGATAGAGAAACTCACAGGTCTAAGAATGGTCCCAGAGGATAACTTGTGTGTGGACATTGTGCTTCAGTCCCTACCAGATTCTTTTTCACAGTTCATAATGAATTTTAATATGAACAAGCTTGAGGTGACTCTCCCAGAGCTCCTCAATATGTTGAGGGAGGCAGAGAGTACTATTAAGAAAGAGAAGCCAGTTCTCTATACTAGTGAGACTAAAAAGAAAAGGAAAGTAGAAAGGTCCCTTAAGAAGGGAAAGGGCAAGGGCAAACCATGTAAAGCAAAGGTTGCTAAGAAAGACCCAGCAAAGGACAAAGGCCAGTGCTTCCACTGTGGTAAAGATGGGCACTGGAAGAGAAACTGCAAAGAGTACCTTGCAGAAAGGGCGAAATAGAAGCTTGGAGAAGCTTCAGGTACATTCATGATCAATCTCCAATTGTCAGATTTTTGTGATAGTGCATTGGTATTAGATACCAGTATTGCTTATCACATCTTCAATTTATTGTAAATTTTAGCAAAGCCGAGGGGAGATTGGTGAGAGGAATATTGCATAAAGGTTTGTTTATGCAAGACACTACTCCACATATCATGAATGTAAGTGTCTAAGAGGAAACGAGATGAGGTGAACAGTGCATACCTATGGCATTGTAAGCTAGGTTATATCCATGAGGGAATGCTTCAAAAGTTGCTAAATGATGGATATCTCGATCCATTCGACTATGTGTCATATGCAACTTGCGAGCCTTACCTTCGTGGAAAACTAACCAACTCTCCATTTAGTGGAACTGGAGAGAGAGAGCCACTGAGCTGTTGGAACTCATACATAGTGATGTATATAGACCCATGTCAACTCATGTCATTGGTGGTTACTCCTACTTCTTTACCTTTACTGATGATTTCTCAAGGTATGGATATGTGTACTTAATGAAGTACAAGTCCGAGGCATTTGAGAAATTCAGAGAGTATAAGAATGAGGTGGAGAACCAAACTGGAAAGAGTATCAAAACTCTTCGATCAGATCGAGGAGGTGAGTACTTAAGTACAGAGTTTACTCAGTTCCTCAAGGACCATGGGATATTATCCCAATGGACACCTCCTTGTACACCTTAGCTCAATGGTGTCTCTGAAAGGAGAAATCGTACGTTATTAGATATGGTACGGTCCATGATGAGTTTCGCTGACCTACACATCTCATTCTGTGGATATGCCCTAGAAACCGCAGCTTACCTTCTGAACAGAGTTCCAACTAAGTCGGTAGTGTCTATACCATATGAGATATGGAAAAGGAAGAGGCCTGATCTTAAGGTTGTTAAGATTTGGGGCTGCCCTGCCCATGTTAAAAGACACAACCACGATAAGTTAGAATCAAGGATAGAGCGATACAAATTTGTGGGATACCCCAAAGAAACTTGTGGGTATTATTTCTATCATCTCAAGGACCAAAAAGTCTTTGTAGCTAAGAGAGCAGTGTTCCTTGAGAAGGAACACATTCTTGGTGGAGACAGTGGGAGAATGATAGAGTTGAGCGAGGTTGGAGAACCAAGCTCAAGCACCACTCTACAGCCCGAGTCTGTTCAGGTACCTAATACACAAGTTTCAACTTTACACAGGTCTGATAGAGTATCCCATCCTCCTGAGAGATATGTGGGACATATTAGAGGAGAGGATGTTGAGGATATTGATCCTCAGACCTGCGAGGAGGCTATTATAAGTATAGACTCCTGGAAGTGGCAAGAAGCCATGAATTCTAAGATGGATTCTATGTACTCCAATAAGGGTTGGAACCTAGTTGATGCGCCCGAAGGTATTATACCCATCGATTGCAAGTGGATCTTTAAGAAAAAGATCGGAGTAGATGGAAAGGTAGAGACCAATAAAGCAAGGCTAGTGGCTAAGGGGTATCGTCAAAGGCAAGGTGTTAACTACGATGAAACCTTCTCACCCGTAGCAATGCTAAAATCCATCAGAATTCTATTGGCTATTGCAGCACACTATGATTATGAGATCTGGCAGATGGATGTGAAAATCGCATTCCTCAATGGGAACCTCGAGGATGATGTGTATATGATGCAACCTGAGGGATTCGTGTCCAAGAACTGCCCAAATAAAGTGTGTATGTTGCTTAGATCCATTTATGGACTAAAGCAAGCTTCCCGAAGTTGGAACATAAGATTTGATGAGGCAATCAGATCTTATGACTTCGTTAAGAACGAAGACGAGCCTTGTGTGTACAGGAAGGTAAGTGGGAGTGCTATCACCTTTTCGGTGTTATATGTGGATGACATCCTCATCATTGGGAAAGACGTAGGAATGCTATCCACAATAAAGGCTTAGTTTTCTAGACACTTCTCCATTAAGGACTTAGGGGAAGCATCCTATATCTTAGGGATTAGAATCTATAGAGATAGATCCAAGAGGATGCTTGGCTTGTCCCAATCCAGGTACATAGAAACTATTATCAAAAGATTTGGCATAGAAAATTTCAAGAGAGGTCTCATACCGATGAGACATGGGATATCGCTTTCTACGAGTATGTCCCAAAGACTCCAGAAGAAAGGGCGAACATGAATATGATACCTTATGCCTCAGCAATAGGGTCTATCATGTATGTCATGCTATGTACTAGGCCTGATATAGCGCATGCTCTGAGTGTCACGAGCAGGTATCAGGCGGATCCAGGCTTGGAGCACTGGAAAGCAGTAAAGTGTATCCTTAAGTACTTGAGAAGGACTAAGGATCTTTTACTAGTATATGGAGGTAATAGCCTTAAGTTTGAAGGCTACACTGACTCAAGTTTTCAGTCTGATGTCGATGAAAGAAAGTCGAATTTAGGGTATATGTACACCTTGATTGGAGGAGCAGTGTGCTGGAAGAGTTCCAAGCAAGATACCACTGCTGACTCGACCACAGAGGCGGAGTACATTGCTGCATCAGATGCAGCAAAGGAGGGAGTCTGGTTGAAGATGTTCATCATAGATTTGGGAGTCGTGTCAGGTAGCGAGGAGCCGATCTCCTTATATTGCAACTACAACGGGGCGATTACTCAAATAAGAGAACCCGGGTCCCATCAGAAGTGTTCGGAGGAGGTTCCAGCTTATCAGAGAGATTGTATCCCAAGGAGATGTAGTAGTGGAAAGAGTTCCATTCGAAGATAATATTGCAAATCTATTGACAAAGCCATTGTCTCATTTTGTCATTGAGCGTCACAGGTATCTGATGGGTATCAGATACATAGGTGATTGGTTTTAGGTCAAGTGGGAGATTACTAGTCATAGGTGCCCAGCAAGCCAATCACCTGAGTGATGGCACGTGTGACTTGATACAGAATCTTTTTGCTTATTATATTTTGGCATATATCACTTTATAACTATTGCATATGTGCATATATATATTATGATGTCCTTGGATTTATGCAATGGGAATCGGATCGTGATGAGATCACGATAATGAGATCGATTCACCTTTAAACACATATCCTAAATAATCCCGGTCATAGGTTACTCGAGGGAGACATCGTGATAACCGGATAGACTGGTGTGCTGTATACTAGTCCATATGATCGATGCAGCTGGTCTCATAGCTGCTCATGTAGGGACACTAGGGATACAATACAAGTGCTCATTGGAGAATGAGTTCACTAATTGATCCGCTTACGGAATGCTGGATGGTTGATGATGCCTTATTGTCAGACAGTGATTCTGTAGTCCTAGTGGTGTATCTGGTCCTTAGACTTGAGATACCAAGGATGTCCTGTATGAGTGCTCCACTCTTAGATACCAGACTTATAGGTTTGGCGGTCCCAGATCTAGTACAGCTGGTCATTGGGAGTGGTAGTCGACCTTAAGAGGACTATTGAGTGTCGATAGAGGATCATCCACTCTCGGCGTCATGAGAGGAATATCCCATGTGTTCTTGCTCAAACAAATGCCTGGCCAGGGTCATTCGGGTTGAGAGAGAAAGAGTTCTCCGGGAGAATCCGATTAGAGCGAGACATGAGTAGAAACCGTATGGGTTTGACAACACCATGCTCGATATATGGTCTCTGGGATATTAGATGGATGAGGGATTATAGGTATACGGTAACTGAGGACAGACTGGTCCAATGACTTGGATTCCCTTGTATCGTTTGAGGACTACGGCATAGTGGCCTAGTACTTCTGTAGTCGATGAGTCATGTGAATTATTACAGAGATAATAATTCACTTAGTTAGAAGGAGTTCTGACAGGTATGACTCATGGCCAGCTCGATATTGGGCCTAGAGGGTCACACACATATGCTAGGCATTGCGATGAGTAGAAGTTCAGATATGAGATATCCGACGGAGCCCTTGTCTTATTGGATGCAGATCCAATACCCACTAGGGGAGGACCCATTGGGGTTTGACAAGGGATCTCTTTAAATAGGAGGGATTCAGAGCCTCATAGGCTAGAGCCTTTGCTTGCCTTTCCTATTCTCCTCTTCCTCTCCACCTCAGAGCAGGCTTGGAGTTTTGAGGAGCGTCGTCACAACCCTGCTGTGTGGATCACCGCTAGAGAGGAGGACGCTTGACCTCCTTCACCCTCTCCTATGGATCTGCAAGGAAACAGGTATATACGATCTCCCTAGGTAACACAATCTACTCTATATGCAGTTTTATGTTTCACGGTTTTGTGAACCAATCTTCGCACGACGACAAACATCCTTTTGGGAATCGGGGATTTTGTTTTCTTGTTCTTCCGCTGCGCATGTGATGTCGCCCCCATCATTTCCCAATAGTGACTCTCCTAGAGCTCCTCAATATGTTGAGGGAGGCAGAGAGTACTATTAAGAAAGAGAAGCTAGTTCTCTACACTGGTGAGACCAGAAAGAAAAGGAAAGCAGAAAGGTCCCTTAAGAAAGGAAAGGGCAAGGGAAAACCAGGTAAAGCAAAGGTTGCTAAGAAAGACCCAGCAAAGGACAAAGGCCAGTACTTCCACTGCGGTAAAGATGGGCACTAGAAGAGGAACTGCAAAGAGTACTTTGCAGAAAGGGCGAAATAGAAGCTTGGAGAAGTTTCAGGTACATTCATGAACAATCTCTAATTGGCAGATTTTTGTGATAGTGCATTGGTATTTGGATACCAGTATTGCTTATTACATCTACAATTTATTGTAAATTCTAGCAAAGCCGAGGGGAGATTGACGAGAGGAATATTGCATAAAGGTTTGTTTATGCAAGACACTACTCCACATATCATGAATGTAAGTGTCTAAGAGGAAACGAGATAAGGTGAACAGTGCATACCTATGGCATTGTAGGCTAGGTCATATCCATGAGAGAATGATTCAAACGTTGCTAAATGATGGATATCTAAATCCATTCGACTATGTGTCATATGCTACTTGCGAGCCTTGCCTTCGTGAAAAACTGACCAACTCTCCATTTAGTGGAATTGGAGAGAGAACCACTGAGCTGTTGGAACTCATACATAGTGATGTATGTGGACGCATGTTAACTCATGTCATTGGTGGTTACTCCTACTTCATTACCTATACTGATGATTTTTCAAAGTATGGATATGTGTACTTAATGAAGTATAAGTCCGAGGCCTTTGAGAAATTCAGAGAGTTTAAGAATGAGGTGGAGAACCAGACTAGAAAGAGTATCAAAACTTTTCGATCAGATCGTGGAGTTGAGTACTTCAGTACAGAGTTTACTCAGTTCCTCAAGGACCATGGGATATTATCCCAATGAACACCTCCTTATACACCTCAGCTCAAGGGTGTCTCTAAAAGGAGAAATCGTATGCTATTAGATATGGTACGGTCCATGATGAGTTTCGCTGACCTACCCATCTTATTCTAGGGATATGCCTTAGAGATCGTAGCTTACCTTCTGAACAGAGTTCCAACTAAGTCGGTAGTGTCTACACCATATGAGATATGAAAAGGGAAGAAGCCTGATGTTAAGGTTGTTAAGATTTGGGGCTGCCCTACCCACGTTAAAAGACACAACCCCGATAAGTTAGAATCAAGGACAGAGCGATGCAAATTTGTGAGATACCCCAAGGAAACTTGTGGGTATTATTTCTATCATCTCGAGGACCAAAAGGTCTTTGTAGCTAAGAGAGCAGTGTTCCTTGAGAAGGAACACAATCTTGGCGGAGATAGTGGGAGAATGATAGAGTTGAGCGAGGTTGGAGAACCAAGCTCAAGCACCACTCTACAGCCCGAGTCTGTTCAGGTACCTAATACACAAGTTTCAACTTTACACAGGTCTGATAGAGTATCCCATCCTCCTGAAGGATATGTGGGACATATTATAGGAGAGGATGTTGAGGATATTGATCCTCAGACCTACGAGGAGGCTATTATGAGTATAGACTTCGGGAAGTGGCCAGAAGCCATGAATTCTGAGATGGATTCTATGTACTCAAATAAGGTTTGGAACCTAGTTGATGCGCCCGAAGGTATTGTACCCATCGGTTGCAAGTGGATCTTTAAGAAAAAGATCGGAGTAGATGGAAAGATATAGACCTATAAAGCAAGGCTAGTGGCTAAGGGGTATCGTCAAAGGCAAGGTGTTGACTACGACGAAACCTTCTCACCCGTAGCAATGCTAAAATCCATCAGAATTCTATTGGCTATTGCAGCACACTATGATTATGAGATATGGCAGATTGATGTGAAAACCGCATTCCTCAATGGGAACCTCGAGGAGGAGGTGTATATGATGCAACCTAAGGGATTCGTGTCCAAGAACTGCCCAGATAAGGTGTGTAGGTTGCTTAGATCCATTTATGGACTAAAGTAATTTTCCCGAAGTTGGAACATAAGATTTGATGAGGCAATCAGATCTTATGACTTCGTTAAGAACGAAGATGAGCCTTGTGTGTACAGAAAGGTAAGTGGAAGCGCTATCACCTTTTTGGTGTTATATGTGGATGACATCCTCATCATTGGGAATGACGTAGGAATGCTATTCACAGTAAAGGGTTGGTTATCTAATATTTCTCCATGAAGGACTTAGGGGAAGCATCCTATATCTTGGGGATTAGAATCTATAAAGATAGATCCAAGAGGATGCTTGGCTTGTCCCAGTCCAGGTACATAGAAACCATTGTCAAAATGTTTGGCATGTAAAGTTCCAAGAGAGGTCTCATACCAATGAGACATGGGATATCGCTTTCTACGAGTATGTCCCCAAAGACTCCAGAAGAAAGGGTGAACATGAATATGATACCTTATGCCTCAGCAATAGGGTCTATCATGTATGCCATGCTATGTACTAGGCCTGATATAGCGCATGCTTTGAGTGTCACGAGCAGGTATCAGGCGGATCCAGGCTTGGAGCATTGGAAAGCAGTAAAGTGTATCCTTAAGTACTTGAGAAGGACTAACGATCTTTTACTAGTATATGGAGGTAATAGCCTTAAGGTTGAAGGCTACACAGACTCAAGTTTTCAGTCTAATGTCGATGATAGCAAGTCGAATTCAGGGTATGTGTACACCTTGAATGGAGGAGCAGTGTGCTGGAATAGTTCCAAGCAAGATACTACTGCTGACTCGATCACAGAGGCGGAGTACATTGTTGCATCGGATGCAGCAAAGGAGGGAGTCTGGTTGAAGATGTTCATCATAGATTTGGGAGTCGTGCCGGGTAGCGAGGAGCCGATTTCCTTATATTGCGACAACTATGGGGCGATTACTCAAATAAGGGAACCCGGGTCTCATCAGAAGTGTTCTGAGGAGGTTCCAACTTATCAAAGAGATCGTAACCCGAGGAGATATGGCAATGGAAAGAGTTTCATCCGATAATAACATTGCAGATCCACTGACAAAGCTGTTGTCTCATTTTGTCTTTGAGCATCACAGGGGTCTGATGGGGATCAGACACATAGGTGATTGGCTTTAGGTCAAGTGAGAGATTGCTAGTCATAGGTGCCCAGCAAGCCAATCACGTGAGTGATGGCACGTGTGACTTGATACAGAATCTTTTTGCTTATTATATTTTGGCGTATATCAATTTATAACTAGTGCATAAATGCATATATATATATATATATATATATATATATATATATATATATATATATATATATATATATATATATATATATATATATATATATATATATATATATATATATATATATTGTGATGTCCTTGGATTTGTGCAATGAGAATCGGATCGTGATGAGATCACGATAATGAGATCGATTCACCTTTAAACACATATCCTAAATAATCCCGGTCATCGGTTACTCGAGAGGAACATCGTGATAACTGGACAGACTGGTGTGCTGTATACCCGTCCATATGATGGATGCAGTTGGTCTCATAGCTGCTCGTGTAGGGACACTAGGGATACAGTACATGTGCTCATTGGAGAATGAGTTCACTAATTGATCCGCTTACGGAATGCTGGATGGTTGATGATGCCTTATTGTCAGACAGCGATTCCGTAGTCCTAGTGGTATATCTGGTCCTTAGACTTGAGACACCAAGGATGTCCTGTATGAGTGCTCCACTCTTTGATACCAGACTTATAGGTTTGGCTGTCCCAGATCTAGTACAACTGGTCATTGGGAGTGGTAGTCGACCTTACGAGGGCTATTGAGTGTCGATAGAGGATCATCCACTCTCAGTGTCATGAGAGGAATATCCCATGTGTTCTTACTCAGGCAAATCCCTGGCTAGGGTCATTCGGGTTGAGAGAGAAAGAGTTCTCTGGGAGAATCCGATTAGAGCGAGACTCGAGTAGAAACCGTATGGGTCTGACAGCACCATGCTCGATATATGGTCTCTGGGATATTAGATGGATGAGGGACTATAGGTACATGGTAACTGAGGACAGACAGGTCCAATGGATTGGATTCCCTTGTATCGTCTGGGGACTATGGCGTAGTGGCCTAGTACGTCCGTAGTCGATGAGTCAAGTAAATTATTACAGAGATAATAATTCACTGAGTTAGACGGAGTTCTGACGGGTATGACTCACGGCCAGCTCGAAATTGGGCCTAGAGGGTCACACACATATGGTAGGCATTGCGATGAGTAGAGGTTCGGATATGAGATATCCGACGGAGCCTTTGTCTTATTGGATGCAGATCCAATACCCACTAGGGGAGGACCCATTAGGGTTTGATAGGGGACCTCTATAAATAGGAGAGATTCAGAGCCTCATAGGCTAGAGCCTTTGCTTGCCTTTCCTATTCTCCTCTCCCTCTCCACCTCAGAGTAGGTCTGGAGTTTTGAGGAGCGTCGTCGCAACCCTACTGTGTGGATCACCGCTAGAGAGGAGGACGCTTGACCTCCTTCACCCTCTCCTAAGGATCAGCAAGGAAACAGGGATATACGATCTCCCTAGGTAACACAATCTACTCTATACGCAGTTTTAAGTTTCGCGGACTTTGCGCACCTATCTTCGCTCGACGACGAACATCTTTTTGGGAATCGGGAATTTTGTTTTCTCGTTCTTCCGGTGCGCATATGATGTCACCCCCAAGATTTTCCAACAGAATTAGAGCAGCGAAAAACTTTTGACAATTAAAACTGCATTCGTACGATGAAATCATTTCCGATGTAAAACTATTTTCAGAAACATAACTTGAAAGCGAGTTTGTAAAGGAGTGCAGCAAAAGTAATAAGGAAGTAAAGCACATATGGAGGATTGCAGTATGGTAAGCAGCAAAAAGAAATGCAAACTAGAGAGCACCGTAATTTTAGAGTGGTTCGGTCAATCTTGACCTACATCTACTTTTGGCTCCCTCCTCCGATGAGGTCACCGATGTCCACTAGAGGCCTTCCTTCAACAAGCAAAGGCCAACCACCCTTTTACATTTTCAATCCTTTTGACAAGCTTAGGAGACAACCCTTACAGAATTTTCAATCCTCTCTTGAATGATCGAAACTTGAAAGAAAAGAGGGAGGAGAACTTTTAGCTTATACAACACTTTTAAGCTCTAAAAATCACAGAGCAAGATTGTATTTTCGGTGCCTTTTGGTTGCCCTTTCAGACAGGAAAGGGTGGGGTTTATATAGGCCCCAATTGATTTGAATTTGGAGCTCAAATGTGTCATCTCTCGGATTTTCGGGGTCCTGGCGGTACTACCGCCATAACTGGGCGGTACTACCTCTCGGAGACCGAGCTCAGGCGGTACCACTGCCTGACAGGGGTAGTATCACTGCCCAGTATTGCTCGGAGAATGAGCCCAAGCGGTACCACCGCCTGATAGGGGTGGTACCACTGCATGACCTGGGCAGTTGCACCGCCCAGCTTTCTTGAGCTCCTGGGCGGTGCCACCGCTGACCCAAGTGGTGCCACCACCGACCAAGAAATCTAGGTCCGAATGGGCTGATCCATTCGGCCCAATTTGGGTCTGTCAAGAGCCCAATTGCCCCTAGATTAAGTAAATGGGATCACCTCTCATTCCTAGCTTAATCTACATGCTAACTACGATATTTCTTAAGACATTTACTGCAACTTGCTTCGGTGCATCAATCGCTTCTTCCGGCGAGCTTCCGGCGAATTTCCAGTGAACATCCGACGAACCCTCAATGATGCTCCGGTGGACTTCTGGCAAACTTCTAGACTTGCAGCGATCCACTTGACGAGTTCTGACGAGCTTCTTTGGCATACTCCTGGACTTCTCGGATTTGTTCCCGCAGAATCTCCGACGACCGTCCGGACTTCTGTCGAACTCTCGAACCCCCAACGTGATCATGGTTTTGACTCCGGCGCAACTCCTGCTGCATGTCTTACTGCCATCATAGTTAATCCTGCATAGTTATCTTAACATATGGATTATATAACAAATGATAATTAACTTCATCATCAAAATTCGAGATTCAACAATCTCCCCCTTTTTGATGATGACAATCAATGGATAACGAAGTTAACCTTAACTCCCCCTATCTATATGCCATACTTGAGATAAGTCATTCTTGAATTCAAAGCCTTTGAATTCAAGAGACATATTGATAAGTTAAGATCGTTTAACCTTATCAATACTCCCATCATGATTCTTATTATGATGTATTTCTCTGAAAATGATGTCAAGGCTTGACATTCATTTTCAGGTTTTACTTTTTAAATGTGAAAGATAGCAATCGTAGTAATTCATCATATGGTAAGATATCAACATGTAAAATTACGATGTAAGTTCTTGATATCTTGACATAATGTAAATATTTCAGGTGTTTAACAATCATAGCATTTCATCACATGACAAGATATCAATTTGTAAAATTACAATGTAAGCTCTAGATATCTTAACATAGTGCAAATATGGCATAGTACAAATATGGCAATCGTAGCAATTCTGTCACCAATTTATCATATATTTCGATGCAAGCTTTTGATACTCAAATATGGCACTCATAGCATCAATTCATATAGCATTAAATTCAAATATGGCAATCATAACATCAATTCATATATTTCTCCCCCTTTGTCATCAACAAAAAGGAGAACGATATAACCAAATTTTAACTAGGTTTATGTCATTTTTCAATAATGAGTGATAGGATACCAATTATACAAACATCTCAGGGAAAACATGACATGGAGATAACTTTCATTGATAAGATATTAAAGCACACTTCATTTTTACAAGGATCAAGATATGTGTGTGAATCAAATCCTTGCACGTAAAACTATTTCTCAAAAGATATAAGAAGGAATCATCAAATCCATTTCTCGAAAGATATTTTTCACATGATAAGTCGATGAGAGATGCATTTGCTAGTTGATTCTATATGTCAAAAATCAATAATGTGAATCAAACTCAATATGACATATGTTTATTAAGTCCGGAAGAGAATAATGTATCGAGAAAATCCGATTGTTAGGATTAAGAAGATCCGAAAATGAAATTTAACACTTTCATACATTCGGACAAGATTTTGCTATAGATTTTCAAATTCAATCATGAAGATAAAACATGCTTATTATCATAAAAAAATTTTATATCCAAAACACATAATTTCCAACATGTAATTAAGGCATGTAATTATATAAAATCATCATGGCAATTAAGTGATTTGATTATTAAATCAAAAAAGTTTAAAAAATAATCTTAATAAGTTCATGCATTCGGATATAATTTTGTAGTGCTCAAGGATTAAGAATTCGATGTATGAATCTTCTCAAATCATAATGAGAGTATAGCATGCTCATCATGGAAATCAAGGCACAAGATTTTCAATTTATAAAGTAAGCATGTTATAGAAGCATTCAATCTCAATGTGAAACTTAAGTGATCAAGAAAATTTTGAAATCGAGTAGCATAAATAGATTGAAGGAAAATCCGAAAACGATGTTCAATGTACATTAATATTCCAAACTCTGCATATGCTCACAAAATAATACATTAAGTAAAACATATCAAGGATACAATTTTGTAGTGCTCAAGGATTAAGAATTCAATGTATGAATCTTCTCAAATCATAATGAGAGTATAGCATGCTTATCATGGAAATCAAGGCACAAGATTTTCAATTTATAAAGTAAGCATGTTATAGAAGCATTCAATCTCAATGTGAAACTTAAGTGATCAAGAAAATTTTAAAAACGAGTAGCATAAATAGATTCAAGGAAAATCCGAAAACGATGTTCAATGTACATTAATATTCTAAACTCTGCATATGCTCACAAAATAATACATTAAGTAAAACATATCAAGGATTAGTAGTTATCAAGGCAAGGTGAGTAGCATAGAGTTTACAACAACATAATTATTACAACAAGACAAGACGAAATTGTGACCACATTTACATATACAAGCTTATTCAGGAGGTGAAAAATTAAAATGCCTAAATAAGGAGTCAAATTGTCGATAAATTTGCTGCAGCTCAGATAGGATTTGATCTTGTCGATGTTCAAGCCAATCTTGTCTTTGTTCAAATCGATCTTGTCTTTGTTCAAATCGGTCCATCCGAATCTCTATGTCTTCGATAGATGATGCAGGAGCTTGCTCAAATGGATGTGTTTCCTCAAAATGACAGATCGAAGGAGATTGGTGTTTCTGGTTCTGGTTCAGATTAAGGGGGATCGGTTCTTCTAGACATTCTAACCCAATTATCGTTTCTATAAATACATCTCAATCGGTGAAGTAGATTTTTATTTATTATGCTAAACCTATCTACTTTTATTACCTCTTCGTCGGGTGGTATAGGAATATCGTAGGCTTTAAGTATTCTAGTTATTATACCACCATATGGAAGCATCATATCTTTCTTAGATATCTATCATGTTCTGTTGGATAAGGTAACCAAAACAGATGTTATGTCCTTTAATGATCCAATACATGGTTCCTAATTCCATTTGACTCACTTCATCATGATGGTATTATTTAGGGAGATTGATGCTAGTTAGAATATGATGAAGTACTTTAGTGTTTAGTGGTAGGTAGTAGATGCTAGTCATAGGTGCCCAGCAAGCCAATCACGTGAGTGATGGCACGTGTGACTTGATACAGAATCTTTTTGCTTATTATATTTTGGCGTATATCACTTTATAACTATTGCATAAATGCATATATATATTGTGATGTCCTTGGATTTGTGCAATGGGAATCGGATCGTGATGAGTTCACGATAATGAGATCGATTCACCTTTAAACACATATCCTAAATAATCCCGGTCATAGGTTACTCGAGAGGGACATCGTGATAACCGGATAGACTGGTGTGCTGTATACCCGTCCATATGATGGATGCAGCTGGTCTCATAGCTGCTCGTGTAGGGACACTAGGGATACAGTACAGGTGCTCATTGGAGAATGAGTTCACTGATTGATCCGCTTACGGAATGCTGGATGGTTGATGATGCCTTATTGTCAGACAGTGATTCCGTAGTCCTAGTGGTGTATCTGGTCCTTAGACTTGAGACACCAAGGATGTCCTGTATGAGTGCTCCACTCTTCGATACTAGACTTATAGGTTTGGTTGTCCCCAGATCTAGTACAGCTGGTCATTGGGAGTGGTAGTCGACCTTACGAGGGCTATTGAGTGTCAATAGAGGATCATCCACTCTCGACGTCATGAGAGGAATATCCTATGTGTTTTTGCTCAGACAAATCCCTGGCCAAGGTCATTCGGGTTGAGAGAGAAAGAGTTCTCCGGGAGAATCCGATTAGAGAGAGACTCGAGTAGAAACCGTATGGGTCTGACAGCACCATGCTCGATATACGGTCTCTGGGATATTAGATGGATGAGGGACTATAGGTATATGGTAACTGAGGACAGACAGGTCCAATGGATTGGATTCCCCTGTATCGTCTGGGGACTACGGCGTAGTGGCCTAGTACGTCCGTTGTCGATGAGTCGAGTGAATTATTATAGAGATAATAATTCACTGAGTTAGAAAGAGTTCTGACAGGTATGACTCACGGCCAGCTCGATATTGGGCCTAGAGGGTCACACACATATGGTAGGCATTGCGATGAGTAGAGGTTCGGATATGAGATATCCGACGGAGCCCTTATCTTATTGGATGCAGATCCAATACCCACTAAGGAAGGACCCATTAGGGTTTGACACGGGATCTCTATAAATAGGAGGGATTCACAGCCTCATAGGCTAGAGTCTTTGCTTGCCTTTCCTAATCTCCTCTCCCTCTCCACCTCAGAGTAGGCGTGGAGTTTTGAGGAGCGTCGTCGCAACCCTGCTGTGTGGATCACCGCTAGAGAGGACGCTTGACCTCCTTCACCCTCTCCTAAGGATCTGCAAGGAAACAGGGATATACGATCTCCCTAGGTAACACAATCTCTATATGCAGTTTTGTGTTTTGCGGATTTTTCCGCACCAATCTTCGCACGACGACGAATATCTTTTTGGGAATCGGGGATTTTTGTTTTGTTGTTCTTCCGCTGCGCATATGATGTCGCCCCCATGATTTCCCAACAGTGGTATCAGAGCCAGGTTGTTCGTGCGAATGATTGGTTTTGAACTGCGTGTATTGTGTTTAGGAAGAATTTTGACGTCAAAATCGTTGACGCAAAAGCGAGGAAGGGCAGCAACAGTTGCTGCCCTCGATCTGCATGCCTGCAGCCACCTGCAGTGGCAGTCGCAGCAGCAGCCAGGCAGTACAGCGCTGGCGCTGTGCCTGCAGCAGCCGGCCGGTGGTCTG
Source organism: Musa acuminata AAA Group (assembly GCF_036884655.1). Classification (NCBI taxonomy): domain Eukaryota; kingdom Viridiplantae; phylum Streptophyta; class Magnoliopsida; order Zingiberales; family Musaceae; genus Musa; species Musa acuminata. The sequence goes on along the minus strand of NC_088358.1, from coordinate 11,781,237 downwards.
CTTGCAGTAGGCTTGCTGCTGGCGGGGCTGGCAGCCCACGGGCAGAGGCGCCGTAGGGCAGCGGCGCCTGCCGCCGCTGCTCCCGCGGGCGAAACCCCCCCCCCACAAGGGCGGCCGCCCGGCGGTACAGCACCGCCTGCGGAGGCAGCGGCGCCCGAAGGGGGCTCCCACCCGCAGCGGGAGATTGCTAAGAAAGGGAAAGGGCAAGGGCAAACAAGGTAAAGCAAAGGTTGCTAAGAAAGACCCAACAAAGGACAAAGGCCAGTGCTTCCACTGTGGTAAAGATGGGCACTGGAAGAGAAACTGCAAAGAGTACCTTGCAGAAAGGGCGAAACAAAAGCTTGATGAAGCTTCAGGTACATTCATGATCAGTCTCCATTTGTCAGACTCTTATGATAACACATGGGTATTGGATACCGGTAGTGCTTATCATATATGCAATTCGTTGCAGGTTCTGGCAAGGCCTAGGAGACTAGAGAGAGGCGAGATGGACCTCAAGATGGGTAATGGAGCAAAAGTTACTGTATTAGCTGTTGGCGAGGTCGCCCTACATCTGCCTAGTGGAGCTTTTATTGCATTAGATGCATGTTATTTTGTTCCTTCTATTATCAAAAACATTATCTCCATTTCATGTTTAACAGTTAGTGGATATAAATTTGTTTTTGAGAACAATGGTTGTTCGATATTATTAGATGATAAGATCATCACGAAAGGAACATTACATAATGGTTTATTTATGTTAGACACCACTCCACATATCATGAATGTAAATGTGTCCAAAAGGAAACGAGATGAGTTGAACAGTGCATACCTGTGGCATTGTAGGCTAGGTCACATCCATGAAAGAAGGATTCAAAAGTTGCTAAATGATGGATATCTAGATCCATTCGACTATGTGTCATATGCAACTTGTGAGCCTTGCATTCGTGGAAAACTGACCAAATCTTCATTTAGTGGAACTAGAGAGAGAGCCACTGAGTTGTTGGAACTCATACATAGTGATGTATGTGGACCCATGTCAACTCATGCCATTGGAGGTTACTCCTACTTCATTACATTTACTGATGATTTCTCAAGATATGGATATGTGTACTTAATGAAGTACAAGTCTGAGGCCTTTGAGAAATTCAGAAAGTATAAGAATGAGGTGGAGAACCAGATTGGAAAGAGTATCAAAACTCTTCGATCAGATCGAGGATGTGAGTACTTAAGTATAGAGTTTACTCAGTTCCTCAAGAACCATGGGATATTATCCCAATGGACACCTCCTTATACACCTCAGCTCAATAGTGTCTTTGGAAGGAGGAATTGTACGCTATTAGATATGGTACGGTCCATGATGAGTTTCGCTGACCTACCCATCTTATTCTAGGGATATGCCCTAGAAACCGCAGCTTACCTTCTGAACAGAGTTCCAACTAAGTTGGTAGTGTCTACACCATATGAGATATGGAAAGGGAAGAAGCCTGATCTTAAAGTTGTTAAGATTTGAGGCTGCCCAGCCGACGTTAAAAGACACAACCCCGATAAGTTAGAATCAAGGACAGAGCGATGCATATTTGTGGGATACCCCAAGGAAACTTGTGGGTATTATTTCTATCATCTCGTGGACAAAAAGGTCTTTGTAGCTAAGAGATCAGTGTTCCTTGAGAAGGAACATATTCTTGGCGGAGACAGTGGGAGAATGATAGAGTTGAGCGAAGTTAGAGAACCAAGCTCAACCACCACTCTACAGCCCGAGTCTATTCAGGTACCTAATACACAAGTTTCAACTTTACGCAAGTCTGATAGAGTATCCCATCCTCCTGAGAGATATGTGGGACATATTAGAGGAGAGGATACTGAGGATATTGATCCTTAGACCTACGAGGAGGCTATTATGAGTATAGACTCCGGGAAGTGGCAAGAAGCCATGAATTCTGAGATGGATTCTATGTACTCTAATAAGGTTTGGAACCTAGTTGATGCGCCCGAAGGTATTGTACCCATCGGTTGCAAATGGATCTTTAAGAAAAAGATCGGAGTAGATGGAAAGGTAGAGACCTATAAAGCAAGGCTAGTGGCTAAGGGGTATCGTCAAAAGCAACGTGTTGACTACGACGAAACTTTCTCACCCGTAGCAATGCTAAAATCCATCAGAATTCTATTGGCTATTGTAGCACACTATGATTATGAGATCTGGCAGATGGATGTGAAAACCGCATTCCTCAACGGGAACCTCGAGGAGGAGGTGTATATGATGCAACCTGAGGGATTCGTGTCCAAGAACTGCCCAGATAAGGTGTGTAGGTTGCTTAGATCCATTTATGGACTAAAGCAAGCTTCCCGAAGTTCGAACATAAGATTTGATGAGGCAATCAAATCTTATGACTTCGTTAAGAACGAAGATGAGCCTTGTGTATATAGGAAGGTAAGTGGGAGCGCTATCACCTTTTTGGTGTTATATGTGGATGACATCCTCATCATTGGGAATGATGTAGGAATGCAATCCACAGTAAAGACTTGGTTATCTAGACACTTCTCCATAAAGGACTTAGGGGAAGCATCCCATATCTTGGGGATTAGAATCTATAGAGATAGATCCAAGAGGATGCTTGGCTTGTCCCAGTCCAGGTACTTGGAAACCATTGTCAAAAGGTTTGGCATGGAAAATTCCAAAGGGCAAACATGAATATGATACCTTATGCCTCAGCAATAGGGTCTATCATATATGCCATGCTATGTACTAGGCCTGATATAGCGCATGCTCTGAGTGTCACGAGCAAGTATCAAGCGGATCCAAGCTTGGAGCACTAGAAAGCAGTAAAGTGTATCCTTAAGTACTTGAGAAGGACTAAGGATATTTTACTAGTATATGGAGGTAATAGCCTTAAGGTTGAAGGCTACACTGACTCAAGTTTTCAGTCTGATGTCGATGATAGCAAGTCGAATTCAGGGCATGTGTACACCTTGAATGGAGGAGCAGTGTGCTGGAAGAGTTCCAAGCAAGATACCACTGCTGACTCGACCACAGAGGCGGAGTACATTACCGCATTAGATGCAGCAAAGGAGGGAGTCTGGGTGAAGAAGTTCATCACAGATTTGGGAGTCGATACAGATAGTGACAAGTCGACTTCCTTATATTGCGACAACTATGGGGTGATTACTCAAATTAGGGAACCCGGGTCTCATCAGAAGTGTTCTGAGGAGGTTCCAGCTTATAAGAGAGATCGTAACCCGAGGAGATGTAGTAGTGGAAAGAGTTCCATCCGAAGATAACATTGCAGATCCACTTACAAAGCCGTTGTCTCAGATTGTCTATGAGCGTCACAGGAGTCTGATGGGGATCAGACACATAGGTGATTGGCTTTAGGTCAAGTGGGAGATTGCTAGTCATAGGTGCCCAGTAAGTCAATCACGTGAGTGATGGCACATGTGACTTGATACAGAATCTTTTTGCTTATTATATTTTGGCGTATATCACTTTATAACTATTGCATAAATGCATATATATATTGTGATGTCCTTGGATTTGTGCAATGGGAATCGGATCGTGATGAGATCACGATAATGAGATCGATTCACCTTTAAACACATATCCTAAATAATCCCGGTCATAGATTACTCGAGAGGGACATCGTGATAACCGGATAGACTGGTGTGCTGTATACCCGTCCATATGATGGATGCAGCTGGTCTTATTGGATGCAGATCCAATACCCACTAAGGAAGGACCCATTAGGGTTTGACACGGGATCTCTATAAATAGGAGGGATTCACAGCCTCATAGGCTAGAGTCTTTGCTTGCCTTTCCTATTCTCCTCTCCCTCTCCACCTCAGAGTAGGCCTGGAGTTTTGAGGAGCGTCGTCGCAACCCTGCTGTGTGGATCACCGCTAGAGAGGAGGATGCTTGACCTCCTTCATGCTCTCCTAAAGATCTTCAAGGAAACAGGGATATACGATCTCCCTAGGTAACACAATCTCTATATGCAGTTTTGTGTTTTACGGATTTTTGCGCACCAATCTTCGCACGACGACTAACATCTTTTTAGGAATCGGGGATTTTTGTTTTCTTGTTCTTCCGCTGCGCATATTATGTCGCCCCCATGATTTCCCAACAGTAGATGCTCACAGCTTTTAGGAACTATCACTAAGTTGGGATTACCGAAAATTGTTCCTAAGGCTTCGATGTAGCTTGTCCCAACTGTTTCATCATCCCACAATCCTCTAAAATAAAGATCTCTATCTTCTACAGGAATGCTTATCATATTACAAATGAATCTATCTGTAATGGAAATGTGTTGTCCTAAAAGATAGGTAGACACTCTTTCTTCTTCATCTACTTGTAGATTGTTGTAAAACAACCTAACAAATCTTGGGTAGATGGGTTCACTAATTTGTATTATTGGGAGTAGATCTAAATTTACAAACCATTGAATTGTTTCTAAATTACTTAGTTCATTTAGATCAACATACTTTCCCTTATGGACATTTTTAAACTCTATGGAAGCAAATTTTTGGGCATGAGGTTTTGAATCGAAAAGGATGGAACCAAAGTCTTCTTCTAATCTCCTCTTCCCTTTGTCCCTAGAGGATCTTCTAGAGCCCATAACTACTGCTATTTAAAAAGATAGTAATAAGCAAGAGTAAACAAAAATCAAAAGCTTCTTAGAGAATACCTTAAGTGAGATCTTCAAGAGAATGAGAGATTGTTGATCTTTGCTTTTAAATGGGCAGGATTTGGGCAACTAAAGGGAAGAAATGGAGGTGGAGAAGTGTTGGAATTGCTAGAAGGAGAGGGGAGTGAGTTGGGGTCGGTTCCACTGCCGGCCCTGGCTCAATTTAAAAGGGGGCAAAGTTGTGGGTGGTGCAACCGCTTACAACTTGTGACAGTCGGCGGTGCTACCGCCAACTGGGTGGTGCCACCGCCTATAGGCGGTTAGCACTTGTTTTGGGGCTGTATGGGCTAATTTTGATGTTTTCGACTTGAGGAGATGTTAGAACCCTTACAGATTCTAAACTTGGGGTTGATCTCTTTAGGGGATCGGCCTCCTTGGAACTCTATAGGGGTTCCTCCCTCCAAGTTGCTGCTCAAAGGCTGCAGAAAAGATTCATCTATTGCTTATCAAAAGAGAAGGAATACAAGGCTATTTATAGGGCTTCTAAACCCTAACTCCTAATAGGACTCCTACTTAAGACTCTTACTTCTAACAACTCCTAATAGGACTCCTAGTCAAGACTCATATTCCCTTACAACTCCTAATTCTTCTCTAAGAAAACACCTCCTACATGAATGCCCCTCTCAATTAGGACTCTCCTAGCTAGAGTCCTAACAGTTTTAAATGGATGCCCCTCTCAATTAGGACTCTCTTAGCTAGAGTCCTAACAGTTTTACATGAATGTCCCTCTCAATTAGGACTCTCCAAGCTAAAGTCCTAACAGACCCGCCCTCTTCAAATCAGCCTTGTCCTCGAGGCTGATGATTCATGAATTCTGGGAATTTGATCTTCAAGTCGTCATAGTTCTCCCAAGTGGCATCTTCTATTGGTAGGTTCGCCCACTGTATTAGAACTTCATTAGTGGGTCGTCGTCGTCGAGTCACGATCCGTCGATCAATAATGGCACTTCGCTGGGTCTGGAGTTCTCTTTGGGTAGTCATATTTGGTGGGTGGCTTTGGGCTGTCTCCAAGCACCTATTTACAACTGTCTCGTCGTCGATTTATGGGTGATATGTCATACTCCTTTTCAATTTAGTACCCTGCATATAGAATAACTTGGTCCAAAATCTACTCGTGAAGATGCAAGTAGAATTTATCATAAGCACAATGCGTCCCTTATAATGTAATTCTTTTGAGTCCCAATTGTAATGAGCCACGGAGCTTGGTGCTTCCTCCAATTTTTTTATAAACTTACTAGTCTCTGAATCTTCCTGCCATTCCATCTTAATATCCTTAAGAAAGTTGCTGGTCGGAAGTGAAATGGCCGAAACTTCAGCTTGCTCAGGTAGCTGCGAAAGCGCATCTGCAAGAACATTCTCTTTCCCCTTTTTGTAAGTTATTTCATAATCAAATCTAAGAAGTTTTGTTACCCATTTTTGCTGCTCAGGGGATGATATCTTTCGCTCCAAAGAGTACTCGAGGCTTTTATGGTCGGTTTTAATTTGAAATCGTCGACCAATCAAGTAGGGTCTCCACCTCGTTGCTGCACGCACAATGGCAAGCATCTCCTTATCATATGTTGACTAATTTTGATTAGAGAGAGATAATGCCTTGCTAGTGTATGCGAGTGGTCGACCATCGTGCATGAGAATGGCTCCAATTCCGACTCCAGATGTGTCGGCCTCAATAATGAAGGGTCGGTTAAAATCTGGTAGTGTTAGCACCAGCGTCGTCGTCATGGCTGCCTTAAGTTTGTCGAAGGCAGCGGAGGCTCTGTCCGACCATTGGAAGGCATCTTTTTTTAATAAGGAAGTAAGTGGTGCACTGATCTCGCCATAGTTTTTCACGAACTTGCAGTAGTAGCCTGTTAAACCCAGAAAGCCATGTAGCAATTTTACGTTCCTCGGGGTAGGCCAGTTTTGCATTGCTTCAATTTTGAAGGGGTCCACTATCACACCTTCCTCTGATATGATATGCCCAAGATATTCCACCTTCTTTTGAAGAAAGCAAAAATTCATAGTGGTTGTTGTGTGTTCAAAAGGTGGTTTTCGGTATGTTTTCTTCGCATACTCGTATTTGATGATACCCGGATCGAAGGTCCAACTTTGTGAAGATTTGTGCTCCCTTAGCAACTCATCTACTACTGGAATAGGGTATTTATCCTTGATGGTTATGCCATTGAGAGCTCGGTAATCAACACATAATCGCCATATTCCATCCTTCTTTCGTATAAGGAGCACCGGTGAAGAGTAGGGGCTGCAACATGGCCAAATAACTCCTGTTTTGAGCATCTCTTTTACAATCCTTTCTATTTCATCCTTCTAGAGATGTGGATACTGATATGGCTGAGTATTTGCTGGAGATTTGCTTGGAAGAATCGTTATACAATGATCATGCCGACGGGTAAGAGGTAGGTTGCGCGGTTCGTCAAATATATTTGAAAATTCAGCAAGCAAAGGAAGTAGATTTGGATCTTCAAATTTTGTTGGCTCTCCCTTAGTTTGCTGCTCAAGTTGTACTAAAAAACTGCTGCATGCTTTATGCAAAACCTTCTCCATTTGTTGTGTGCAAATCATCGTTACGTCGCCCTCACGTTTCCCATGCAGTATCACCTGTTTCTCCTTACTGTAAAATTTTATAAAAAGTTGCATAAAATTCCAAGAAATATCACCTAATGTCTTCAACCATTTAATTCTGAGTATGGCCTCATAATCATCAAGAGGGAGGAGGAAGAAATCTGCAATTATCTCTTGGTCCTGCAGCAACAGTTTCACCTGCGGGCACCTATGATCACACTTCAAAATCCGTCCGTTGGCGTCCTTAACGACAAACCTGCTGCAATTCTCAATAGGTAAGTTCATATGGACAGCAACCTTACTGTTTAGGAAGTTATTAGTGCTGCCCGTGTCGATGAGAACAGTGATCGGTTGTTGTTTGAGAAGGCCTCCAACTTTCATCGTTTGCGGGTTTGAGTAGCCAGCTAGTGTATGTACCGTAACTTCGGTCGGTTGTGGCTCTTCTTCTGCATCTTTTTCTTCATGTTCAAGGCTCTCTTCTAAATGTTCAATGACCTCTTCTTCTATCGGTTCAATCATAAGAAGTCCTCCTTTACTACAGCAATGCTCACGGCTCCACGGCTCGTCACAATGCAAACATAACCCCTTCGCATATTGCTCCCGAAGCTCTTCTCTTGATAACCTCTTTGGTGTAAGGACTTGGTCGACAGTAGGGGGGGCTGAGGGCTTCAATATTACTGGTTGAGGAGTGACCCTAGTCCTCCGAGCTTCATCGTTCAATTGCTTCTCTTGATGTCGTGCGAAAGAGATGGCTGCCATAAGCGTATACGGTTGTCGCGCTTTAACTTCTCCTCGGATCTCCGGCTTCAAGCCCTCAATGAAGGTCCTCAATAGCTATTTTTGAGACCAATCATGAGTTTGATTTGATAATCTTTTAAACCTGGTTTGGTACTCTTGAATGGTGGAGGTTTGTCGGATCTTTGCTAGTTGTCCGTCAATATTCTCGTAATCGGTTGATCTGAAGCGGATCAGCAATCCTTCTTTAAATTGTCGCCATGAAAGGACTCCATAAGTATATTTAAACCAGTCAAACCACTGTATAGCATCCCCTTCAAGATGTATAGCTGCAATTTTCACCATAGATACATCTGCGATTTTGTGGTACCGAAAATATCGCTCCGCGCGCGAGATCCAACCAATCGGGTCTCCTTCTTCCCATCTAGGGAAGTCCACTCTCATGCATGGATAGTTGGAGTCAGTCATATAGCCTCCCCTCCCTTGGAAGTCATCTCTTCGGGCTTGGTGTGATTGGGTAAAGCTCTCTCCTTGATATGATTTCTTCGGGCTTAGTGGTCGGCCCAATCTGAGTTCGGTAAAGAGCATCCGAATCTTATCCTCCATTCGCGCCTCCAAAGCTTCGAATTTAGCATTGATTGCCTCCTTAGATGCCATAGTATATGCCCCCAAATCTATGATGTTAAGATCTCTCTTTTGTTGTTGGGTTAAAGGCATGTATAGGTTGAGAGAAGTGATGGTTGAAAGGGTTGGTGGATTGGTGGATGTAGGCTGCGGTTTAGGCTTGTTTTGTGGCTATTTTGGGTGCAGTTTGAGGGTGTGGTTTGGTAGAGTTTTAGGGCTGTGGATGAAAGTTTTGGATCTGTGGTAGATGGTAGCAAAGGTTTGACAGAAATCCGTGGAAGTTGCAGCAAGTATGTGCTGTCTTGTAAGAGTAGAATTGTCGTCGAAGAAACAACGGTTTCTCGACGTAATTTCTACCAAAAACTTAAGAGAATTGAAGAGGGAATTGATAGCAAAATCACAGTTTATATGATAGTAAGGATATCTAATTTAATCAAGAAAATTTTGGCAGTATAACAGCAAGGAAATTGGTGCAAGTTGCAATTGCAGAATTATCGTCAAAAAATTTCAGCGGTTTACGATGAAAATTTGCAGCAACATAAAATCGTTTTTAGAGATGAATATCTTAATAGATCAATCTTAGATGGAAGCCAAGATGATCTATGAAGTGTATAAGAAATTTCATTCAAAAAAAGATTGCAAATAGATGGGTTAAGGCAACGATATGTAGCTGAAATTTTCTGCAGCATAGATTTTCAAGTGCAGCAGATTGGACATAAAAGATCAGTAGTTTATATTGAGAATTTTTCGATAAAACTAAAGAGAAATCTACTGTTAGGAAGTGTCAAAGATGTCATAAAAATTTCGTAGAAATTTGGATAGAAAAAGCATAGTAGCAAGATCAAACAGATGGTGCTATGCGGCTTGAATTCTGCAATTCAAGTGCAGCAGATTGGACATAAAAGATCAGTAGTTTATATTGAGAATTTTTTGATGAAACCAAAGGGAAATCCACTGTTAAGAAGTGTCAAAATGTCATAAAAATTTCGTAGAAATTTGGATGAACCGTGGTGGTGGAGATGATGACGGAATTCGGTGACGATCTTTTAAGCAATTGTGGGAATTGCTTTGGATGGTTGTGGAGGGTTGATGGATGGCTGTGGAAGGGTAGTGAGATGCCAAGAACGCTGCTCTGATACCAGGTGTTAGAACCCTTATAGATTCTAAACTTGGGGTTGATCTCTTTAGGGGATCGGCCTCCTTGGAACTCTATAGGGGTTCCTCCCTCCAAGTTGCTGCTCAAAGGCTGCAGAAAAGATTCATCTATTGCTTATCAAAAGAGAAGGAATACAAGGCTATTTATAGGGCTTCTAAACCCTAACTCCTAATAGGACTCCTACTTAAGACTCTTACTTCTAACAACTCCTAATAGGACTCCTAGTCAAGACTCCTATTCCCTTACAACTCCTAATTCTTCTCTAAGAAAACACCTCCTACATGAATGCCCCTCTCAATTAGGACTCTCCTAGCTAGAGTCCTAACAGCTTTAAATGGATGCCCCTCTCAATTAGGACTCTCTTAGCTAGAGTCCTAACAGTTTTACATGAATGTCCCTCTCAATTAGGACTCTCCAAGCTAGAGTCCTAACAGGAGAGTTTTCATTTGTGGAGCAATCAACTTTACTTTCGTAATTACGTAAGAGTTTCTATTTTAAGATGAGAAATTTTGTACGTTCAAGATAGATCTTGTGACGCGCATACTCTACTTTAAATGTCATACACAATTTTAGACATGTTCATGACTTATTATCCAAGTTTGTAAGCTTTGAAAGTTTATGACAAACTTTGCTTGCAAAACGTAAGTTCATGATATAGTTGGATCCAAAGGTAAAGAAGAAATCAATTCGATGAGTTCAGAAATCCAGAGGGTATGTGAAGGGAGAATTATGAGTTTCGAAATCTGATGGATCAAATAGGATTGTCTCAATATCACTCTGTAATATTAATTTTCTAATCCTCTTTTTACTATTTAGGCTAGAGAGCATTACGTGTTCTTTTGGATCTCGAGTCATGAATATCGAGTACCCAAAAAGCAGGATATTATCTCTTGCTCATAGCTTTTGATGGTGTACATTTCTACAAGAAAGGGTGATATTTAGGTACCCATTTACTTTTCGGTGCCTCAAAAATTGTTCTACATTATTTATTATGTTGCATAGAGTTTATCATGGTTCCTTTAGGAACCCAAATCAGTTTGTTCGGGCTAAGTTTCTTGAATGGACAATGATAAGTTTTATGTCCATGTTTGCAACAAAAGTTGCATTTGCTTTGGTGCCGAACATATAAGATAGAGCCTTTTATGAAGGTGGTTGGATTTTGGTGAGGACTTCTCACAAATCCGATTCCACTTCTTTTGGGAATGCGACCCTTATTTATAAGGATCATGTTCAAAGACTTGCTACCAACCTCAAATTTCTTCAAGGTGTCCTTAAGTAGCAAGTTCTCTTTTTGAAGAGTTTCTATATCATGGCATTTTATACATGGAGCTAAACTATCGTGATATTCAGTTTTTAGTTTATCGAAATTACTAATAAGACTATCATGCTCCTTTTTTAACAATTTATATTTTCTACTAATTATTTTGTATTCATCAAATAAGTCATGGAAGGCATTTAATAATTCATCAAATGATAAATCTACATCAATTAAATTTGTTACCTCCTCTCCGATGGCCATTAGGGCATAATGAGCAACTTGCTCGGTGTTGGACTCCTCTTCTTCGGATGCACTTGATTCATCCCACGTTGCTTTAAGCACCTTCTTCTTTGATGTTCTCTTCTTAGCTTAGGGACAATCACTTTTATAGTGTCCCGGCTTTTTGCACTCATAACAAATAACTTGTTCCTTTTTAGGTTCAAATTTATTTTTTGTGTCATTTTTAAACTTGTTTCTCTTAATGAATTTTTTGAATTTCCTTATTAGAAGTGCCAAGTCATCGTCACAGTCCTCATCACTTGAATTTTCTCTCAAGTGGTCATCTAAAGTTCTAAGTGTCATATCCTTTATGTTCTTTGGAAGGATGTCTTCTTGCTCTTCATGAGCCTTGCAAGTCATTTCATAGGTCATTAATGACCCAATTAGTTCTTTAAGAGGGAAGTTCTTTAAATCTTTAGCCTCTTGAATAGCAGTGACTTTAGGGTCCCAACTCTTAGGAAGGGATCTTAGAATCTTATTTACGAGCTCAAAATCTAAAAAACTTTTGCCGAGTCCTTTTAGACCATTGATGACATTCATGAAACGGGTGTACATGTCGCCAATAGTCTCGCTCGGTTTCATTCGGAAAAGTTCAAAAGGATGTATCAAAAGATTGATTTTTGACTCTTTCACTATACTTGTGCCTTCGTGAGTCACTTCGAGTGTATTCCAAATATCAAACGCAGTTTCACAAACCGAAACACGATTGAACTCATTTTTATCAAGCGCACAAAATAAGGCATTCATAGCCTTTGCATTAAGAGCAAAAGTCTTCTTCTCCAATTCATTCCAACAAATCATTAGAAGAGAAGACTTCAAAAATCCATTTTTGACAAGATTCCAAAGTTCAAAATCCATTGAAATAAGGAAGATTCTCATTCGGGTCTTCCAATAGGTGTAGTCCGTCCCATTGAACATGGGTGTACATGTAATAGAGTGGCCCTCTTGGTTTCCGGCGTATGCCATCTCTCTTGGGTTTTAATCCGTTTGAGAGTTAACCCCGCTCTGATACCAATTATTACGATCAAGAGCACTAAGAGGGGGGGTGAATTAGTGCAGCAAAAAACTTTCGACGATTAAAACTGTGTTCGTATGATGAAATCGTTTCCGACGTAAAATCATTATCGGAAACTTAACTTGAAAGCGAGTTTGTAAAGGAGTGCAGCAAAAGTAATAAGGAAGTAAAGCATATATGAAGCTTTGTAGTAGGGTAAGCAACAAGAAGAAATGCAAACCAGAGAGCACCTCAATTTTAGAGTGGTTTGGTCTATCTTGACCTACATCCAATTTTGGCTCCCTCCTCCGACGAGGTCACCGACGTCCACTAGAGGCCTTCCTTCAATAGGCAAAGGCCAACCACCCTTTTACAGTTTCACTCCTTTTGACGGGCTTAGGAGACAACCCTTACAGAATTTTCACTCCTCTCTTGAATGATCGAAACTTGGAAGAAAAGAGGGAGGAGAACTTTTAGCTTATACAACACTTTTGAGCTCTAAATATCACAGAGTAAGATTGTATTTTCAATACCTTTTAGTTGCCCTTTCATACAGGAAACGTTGGGGTTTATATAGGCCCCAATTAATTTAAATTTGGAGCTCAAATGTGTCATCTCCCGTATTTCTGGGGTCCTAGTGGTACTACCATCATAACTGGGCGGTACTACCTCTGGGAGACCGAGCTCAGGTGGTACCACCACCTGACAGGGGCGGTACCACCGCCCAATCTTGCTCGAAGATTGAGCCTAGGCCGTACCACCACCTGACCTAGGCGGTTGCACCACCCAGCTTTCCTTAGCTCCTGGGCGATGCCACCACCGACCTAGGCGGTGCCACCATCGACCCAAGCGGTGCCACCGCCGACCAAGAAATCTGGGTCCGAATGGGCTGATCCATTCGGCTTAATTTGGGTCTGTCAAGGGCCCAATTGCCCCTAGATTAAGTTAATGGGATCACCTCCCATTCCTAGCTTAATCTACATGCTAACTATGATATTTCTTAAGACATTTACTGCAACTTGCTCCGGTGCATCAATTGCTTCTTCCGGCGAGCTTCTAGCGAATTTCCAGCGAACATCTAACGAACCCTCGGCGATACTCCGGTAGATTTCCGGCAAACTCCTAGACTTGCGACGAACCACTTGGCGAGTTCCGACGAGCTTCTTTGGCAAACTCCTATACTTCTCGGATTTGTTCCCGTAGAACCTCCGACGATCGTCCGGACTTCTGTCGAACTCTCGAACCCCCAATGTGATCATGGTCTTGACTCCGGCACAACTCCTGTTGCATGTCTTACTGCCATCATAGTTAATCCTACACACTTATCTTAACATATGGATTAGATAACAAATGATAATTGACTACATCATCAAAATTTGAGATTCAACATTAGAAGCCCTATAAATAGCCATGTATTCCTCTTCTTTTCATAAGCAATAGATAAATCTTTTTTGCAGCCTTTGAGTAGCAATTTAGAAGAAGGAACCCCTATAGAGTTCCAAGGAGGCCGATCCTCTAGGAGATCAACCCTAAGCTTAGAATCTACTAGGGTTCTAACGTATCCTCACCTCCAGAAGGATGAAATGGAAAATATCATAAAGGAGAAGTGATAAGACCCTAAAGGTCTTATCGTCGCTCTGATACCAAATGATAAGACCCTAAAGTCTTATCGTGGAAGAAATGGAAGAAATGGGGATGATAATGATCGCTTCGAGGGGATCGGCCCTCCTTGATCGCTTCGAGGGGATCGGCCCTCCTTGATCTCTTCGAGGGGATCGACCCTCCTTGATCACTTCGAGGGGATCGGCCTCCTAAGGTTTGTCAAAAGACAGAATAGTATTTTTTATAGATTACCGAAAAGAAGTAGTTACATCCCTATTTATAGAGTTCCACCCAAAATCCATCAAGACTTGAACTCTAATAATAAATAAATATTAAATAAACCTCTACTTGACTCTAACTGAACCAAACCGACTCAATAAACAACTGGACTAAACAGACTCAATAAACATTATTCAAAAGCTCAGAAAAAGGGTCCTAACAGTTCCTCCCTCTTCAAATCAGCCTTGTCCTCAAGGTTGAGCTGCATCAATCTCAGGGAGCTTCTCTTTCAGCACTTTAGCCATAGACTATCTGCAACGCATCACAACTCGTTGATCAAGTAAGTATGGTCTCCACAAGTGAGACCATGAAACTTTTAGAGTGTAAGCAACAGGTCGATCTTTCAGTGTAGTAATCGTTGCATGAAATTCCTGGCCTTTGCTATCATAAGTTAAAATCCATCCATTAGCTTCGAATATATCACAGCCTTCAATGTAGTGGGCTAATTGGGCTGCAACTTTCCTATCCATAAAATTATTAGTGCTATCTGTATCAGTCAAAATAGTGACAGGTTGATGCTTCAAAGTTCCTCCGATTTTCATAGTTTGTGGGTTAGTGTAGCCAGCCAATGCATGCACTATATGTGTGATGGCTTCAATATCTTCATCAGTTTTCATAACTTTATGATCGGAGTCCAACTCTTTTACTTCCGGTTCCTCTCTAATTGGCTCAATCATCAGAAGTTGCTCTTGTTTACATCGGTGCTCCATATTCCAATTTTCATCATAGTACAAATCCCTTGCTGATCTTTCCTTGCTAATTTTTTTCTCATATAGATTTGCAAATGAGATTGCAGCTATCATAGTGTGAGGTTGACGAGCCTTAACTTCACACCGAATCTCTGGAATAAGCCCTTTAATAAATGTATCCAGAAGTTATCGATCTGACCAATCTCTAGCTTGATTTGATAATTTTTCAAACCTACTCTGATATTCTAACACTGTAGAAGTCTGACGAATTTTGGCAAGCTGACAATCAACATTCTCATATTCGGATGGGCCAAAGCAAACAAGAAGTCCTCTTTTGAATTGCTCCCACGAAGGAACTCCGTGGAAAGTTTCATACCAATCGTACCACTGGAGTGCATCTCCCTTGAGCTGGATTGAGGCCACTTCTACCTTGGATTCTTTTGGGGTTCTATGAAAACGAAAAAAATTTTCTACCTTAGAGATCCAATTGGTCGAATCTCCATCTTTCCATCTTGGAAATTCCATCTTCATGTATGAGTAATTTGTGTCACAATGTTGGGGCCCTTTTCCTGTATTTTCAGATCTATGCAACGTAGAACTTGAGCCCCCATTTTGTTGAAATTTGCTAAGGCTCTCCATTAGGTTCTTTTTGAAATCATTAAGTGTTTCTTGTAGTCGATTCTCAATTCTGATTTCCAATGCTTCCATTTGTGCTTTCACCGAGTTATCAGTGGCCATTGCGTAAGACTGTAAATCTGTAATCTCAACTCCTGTTTTTGGTGTCGGGTCAAGGGCATCAACCTTATCGATGCGAAGTTGCCGAGGAGATGGACGCCAAGGCAGTGCTGCGGTCGCTGCGTTAGAGGAAGAGTAGCTACCCTATGTTTGTGTCACTGTGTGCGATGAGAGCACCAAGGCTGAAAGACGACGGTTGCGACTGTGTTTGTGTCACTGTGTTGACGCTGCGATGATGGCTACCGACAATTGCAGCAGCGGAGGCAGAACAAGAGGGAGGTGGCGTTGAAGCGGCCTGGGTTGAGGCTGCGGCAACAATGCAGGGCAAGGTGGGCTGCAGCAACGGTGCAGATCGAGGGGGTTGAGGTGAAGGCTGCGGTGGCTAGCAGCAGCAGTCGTTGCTGGCCGGAGCGCAGCGGCGGCGGTGGAGAAGGAGGCAGCGAGGGTCGTGGCAGGCTGGGCGGCGAGCGGCGTCGTCGCTGGCTGGGCAGCAGTGGCGACGGTGGTGGCAACCGGCGTTCGCAGCAGCAAGGGGATCCACGACTGCGGCAGCAAGGGGACCCGCGACTGCGACGGTGGTAACTGCCCTGTTTCGGTCACCACCGATGCAGAGCAAGGGGAAGCAGCGGCTGGGAAGCGAGCGGGAGCAGCGGCTGGGAGGCGAGCGGCGGTCGTCGCACGGGGGAGCAGCGGCTGGAAGGCGACGGCGACGGCGCTCGAGGCGACGTCGGCGGCTGGAAACAAGGGCGGCAGATGTGAGTTGCCGTGATAGCCCTGTTTCGGTTACAAAAGATGCAGAGCAAGGAGGATCGGCTGCTGGGAGGCGTGCGGCGGTCGTCGCACGATGGCTGGCAGTGGTGGTGATTCGGCTGGGCGACGACGGCGCTCGAGGGAAAGAGGAGCGCTGGAGGAGGCGCGGCTGGTGGAGGCGCGGCTGCGATCGACGAGGGGCTGCGGCAACAGAGGAACTCTGTTTCTGCAACCGCTGCAAGGAGGGGCTGCGACAACCGGCGGCTGCGGCTGCGACCCGAGGGGGGGGGGGCGGCACGATGGCGGACTAGGGCAGCGTCGCCGACGGTAGAAGCGGCGATGGGGTGGTCCGCTGGCTGGGATCGGCGCCGGCAGTCCTTCTCGCTCGAGTGAGATGGGGAAGCGAGGAGGAGAGGTCGATGGCCGGGTGGGGGCAGCGGCGGCGGTGGTGGCTGCTGGCTGGGCGACAGCGGCGGCAGTGGTGATCCCTTGGCCGGGAAGCAGCGGCGGTGGCTGGGCTGGCCGGAAGCAGGGGTGGCTGCGGCTTCTTCTTCTTCTTCTTTCTTTCTTCTTTTTCCTCTTTTTTTTTTTTTTTTTTTTTTTTTTTTTTTTTTTTTTTTTTGAACGAAGATGAAGATAACTGCAGCAAGGGGCAGTGGCGGTGGTGACGGCTGTTGGCGGGGCAATAGCGACGGTGGTGGAGAAGAGGCAACGGTGGTCGCTGACCAAGACGCAAATATTCCTTCTCGGTTGAGAGGATCGGGGCTGTCGGCTTCACCCTTCTCACACAAATTTTTTTTTTTTTTTTGATAGCTACGGCAACACTGCAGCAAGAACGCCAAGGATCGCCGCTCTGATACCAAATGATAAGACCCTAAAGGTCTTATCGTCGCTCTGATACTAAATGATAAGACCCTAAAGTCTTATAAGAAATGGGAGAAATATGGATGATAATGATCGCTTCGAGGGGATCGGCCCTCCTTGATCGCTTCGAGGGGATCGGCCCTCCTTGATCTCTTCGAGGGGATCGACCCTCCTTGATCACTTCGAGGGGATCGGCCTCCTAAGGTTTGTCAAAGACAGAATAGTATTTTTCATAGATTACCGAAAAGAAGTAGTTACATCCCTATTTATAGAGTTCCACCCAGAGTCCATCAAGACTTGAACTCTAATAATAAATAAATATTAAATAAACCTCTACTTGACTCTAACTGAACCAAACCGACTCAATAAACAACTGGACTAAACAGACTCAATAAACATTATTCAAAAACTCAGAAAAAGGGTCCTAACAAGAAGCTTGAAACAAGGGTGGTTTAGCCAAGTTGTCGCCCCTATTCCTCACTAGTGCTACTTATATGCAAGAAGGATGAAACTTGGTGGATGTGCATCGACTACTAATCTTTAAATGGCATCGTCGTTAAGGACAAATATCCTATTCTAGTAGTAGATGCTAGATGAAAGAGAGCACGAATCTTCACAAAGCTAGACCTTCGATCCGGGTATCATCAAATATGAGTGTGCGAAGAAGACATACCGAAAATCACCTTTCAAACACACAATGACCACTACGAATTTTTGCTTTTTTCAACAAAATGTGGAATATCTTGGGCATATCATATCAGAGGAAGGTGTGGTGGTGGACCCCTCTATAATTAAAGCAATCTAGAACTAGCTGACCCTAAGGAACATAAAATTACTACGTGGCTTTCTGGGTTTAACATTCTACTACCACAAGTTCGTGAAAACTATGGAAAGATTAGTGCACCACTTATTTCTTTGCTAAAAAAAGATGCTTTCCAATGGTCGACAAAGCCACCACCGCCTTCGATGAACTTAAAGCTGCAATGATGATAGCGCCCGACTTTAGCAAGACTTTTGTTATTGAAGTTGATGCCTCCGAAGTCGAAATTGGTACTGTACTAATGCAAGATGGCTACCCCCTCACTTATACCAGTAAGGCATTATCTCCTTCCCATCTCAAGATGACTATTTATGACAAGGAGATGCTTGAGATTATGCATGTGGTGGTGAAGTGGAGACCGTACTTGACCAAGCGACGCTTTCAAATCAAAGTCAACCATAAAAGCCTCAAGTACTTTTTGGAGCAAAAGATATCATCCCCTGAGCAGCAAAAATAGGTATCCAAACTTCTTAGATCAAATCGAGGAGGTGAGTACTTGAGTATAAAGTTCACCCAATTCCTCAAGGACTATGAGAATTTATCCCAATAGACACCTCCTTATACACCTCAACTCAATGGTATATCTAAAAGGAGGAGTCTTACACTGTTAGACATGGTGCAGTCTATGATGAGCTTCGCCGACCTACCCGTCTCATTTTGGGGATAGCCCTAAAGACCATAGCTTACCTTGTGAATAGAGTTCCAACTAAGTCGATAGTGTCTACACCATATGAGATATAAAAAGGAAAGATGCTCGATCTTAAGGTTATTAAGATTTGAGGCTATCCTGCCCACGTTAAAAGACACAACCCCGATAAGTTGGAATCCAGTACGGAATGGTACAAGTTCATGGGATACCCCAAGGAAACTTATGGGTATTATTTCTATTATCATGAGGACCAAAAGGTCTTTGTAGCTAAGAGAACAATGTTCCTTGAGAAGAAATATATTCTTAGCGGAGATAGTGAGAGCATGATAGAGTTAAGCGAGGTTAGAGAACCTAGCTCAAGCACCACTCCACAGCCCGATTCTATTCAGGTACCTAGCACACAAGTTCCAACTTTACGTAAGCTAGTAAAATTTCTCATTCTCTTGAGAGATATGTGAGACATATTAGAGGAGAGGATGTTGAGGATATTGATTCTCAAACCTATAATGAGACTATTATAAGTATAGATTCCAGGAAGTGATAAGAAGCCATGAATTCTGAGATGGATTCCATGAACTCTATTTAGAACCTAGTTGATGCACCCGAGGGTATTATACTCATTCGTTGTAAGTGGATCTTCAGAAAGAATATCGAAATAGATGGAAAGGTAGAGACTTATAAAGGAAGGCTAGTGGCTAAGGGATATCGTCAAAGGTAAGATGTTGACTATGTTGAAACCTTCTCACCCATAGTTAAGTTGAAATTTATCTTAATTCTGTTGGCTATTGCAGCACACTATGATTATGAGATCTGACAAATAGATGTGAAAACTATATTCCTTAATGGCAACCTCGAGGAGGAGGCGTATATAATATAGCCTGAAGGATTTGTGTCTTGCCCAAATAAAGTGTGTAGGTTACTTTGGTTCATTTATGGAATGAAGCAAGCTTCCCAAAGTTAGAATATAAGATTTGATGAGGCGATCAGATCATATGACTTTGTTAAGAACGATGATGAGCCTTGTGTGTATATGAAGGTAAGTGGGAGTGCTATCACCTTCTTGGTGTTATATGTGGATGACATCCTAATTGTTGGGAATAATATAGGAAAGGTATCCACAGTAATAGCTTGGTTATCTAAACACTTCTCCATGAACGATGTAGGAGAATCATCTTATATCTTGGGGATTTGGATCTATAGAGATAGATCTAAGAGGATGCTTGGCTTGTCCTAATCCAGGTACATAAACACCATTGTTAAAAGATTTGGCTTGAAAAGTTTCAAGAGAGGTCTCATACCGATGAGATGTGGGATATCACTTTCTAGGAGTATGTCCCTAAAAACTTTTGAAAAAAGGGCAAACATAGATAGGATACCCTATGCCTCATCAATAGGGTCTGTCATATATGTCATACTATGTACCAGGCTTGATATAGCGCATGCTCTGAGTGTAATGAGCAAGTATCAGGCAAATCCTGGCTTAGAGCACTAGAAAGCAATAAAGTATATCCTTAAGTACTTGAGAATGACTAAGGATCTTTTACTGGTATATGGATGTAGGAGCCTTAGGGTTGAAGGCTACATAGACTCAAGTTTCCAGTTCGACATCGATGATAGTGTTGAATCTCGGATTTTGATGATAAAATCAATTAATGGGTTAATTGATCTAATCCATATTATTGGGTTAAGTGTGCAGGATTAACTACGATAACCAGAAAACATAAAGCAAGAATACCGGAGTCAAGTTCGATGGACGTTTAAGAGTCCGAAGAATCATCAGAGATGCTGCTGGAACCAACCGAGAAGAAATCAGGAACTTGTCGAAATTTTTGAAAGTTCGCCGAAGAGATCGTCGGAGGTTCGCAGAGATCACCGAGAAGGCTCGGCTACTCGTTGAAGTCGTCAAAAGATCGGGAGCCTATTGGGAGTTCGTCGGAAGAAATCCGAGGGCATATCGGAAGTCCGCCAGAAGTTCATCGGAAAGCTCGCTAGAACAAGACTCGACGTTCACGGTTGAAAACTTGCTTTGGATGTTTTTAGTTACGTAGTTCACATGTAATTAGGATTAGGATTAAAAGATAATCCTATATCCTGGTTAGGGGCCAATTGGGCCCAAAATTAGACTTGGTTTGGGCTGAACTTAAAGCCCAACCAGTGAACCAAAGGGTTTGGCGGTGGCATCGCCAGATTGGGCAGTGGCACCGCCCAGCACCCGAGAGCCAAGCGGTGCCACCGCTTGGCTGAGCGGTGGCACCGCTAGTACACTATCAGTGTCAAACACTGACAGGCGGTGGCACCGCCATTGACAGGCGGTGGCACCGCCAACATCGGGAACCAAAGAGAATTCAAATTTTGGAGCCCAAATTTGAATCCTCTTGAGGCCTATAAATACCCCTCAATTCTCAACTGAGAAAATAACTTTTTGAGAAGCAATAGATTGAGAAAAAGGTCTTAGAAAAGTCTTAGCAAGTCTTGTTTTCAATTTGCTAGAGTGTTCATGTAACATCCCCCATTTTTTAAAAATTTAATAAATGGTTTGTTTGTAAAAATAAGGATTATTTAATAATTATTTTATATTTAATGATATTATATTAAAAGTTTATGGCTAGGGACCTAAGAGTAAATATTAGAAGTTTGATATAATTTATGAAAGATTCAGATTTAAGTTAAAAAATATATATATATATAGTGGACATGTGTCACTAGCTAACCTAAGGTTGGTGCCACTTATCTTTGCTCTAAAGATGACACCTAGCCCATTTCATGCATGCATGACACCTTGTAACTTTTGCATTAGCCAAAACTCAAATAATTAGATGAAAAGTTAAAGAAAACAAACCTGAAGAGTTGGAGCCAACGTGAGTTTGAGAAGAGAAGGGAAGAAGAAGAAGAAGAAGAAGAAGAGCTTGAGGTTTTTCATCAATTTTCCCATATTTGGGATTCAAATAATTTTAAGGCAAGTGTTCTAACCTCATCTCATAGTAACCTTAATCTCTGTTTCTATTTTTATTCTGTAAAATTTTAAAAGATTTTAACTGAGAACCAGACCTTCTTTCGTTTTGATATAAAGCTATGAATCTATAATTTTTTGGTAATCTGACCTCTATGCAATGTTTCGATCATAACATTTTGTAATAAACTCTGATTTAGACAAGCCTATTCCATTTGATAGTAGACAAAAAAATCTTTATTTTGATACTAAGATCGAATGATTTGGAGTTTAAATGCCTACTAAGACTTCTGTTTAAATTAACCCTATAGATTCTGCAAAACAGAGACTGAAATTTCTGACCTCTTGTTGCTTAACTACTTATAACTTTCTGCTGTGAACTCAGATTCATACAAAGTATGATTTATTCGAAGCTAGACTCAAAATTCTTTCTGTATATACCTGATTTGAAATTTTTGGACTACAATTGCTAACTAAAACATCTGCTTTCATCGACCGTATGGATTCAGTAAAACAGAGCTAATATTTTTAGACCTTTGGCTACGAAATTATCTGTAACTCCCTGTTGTAAATTCCAATTCTTGTAAAACTTGATATTCCTAAAACTAGATTTATAAAGCTTTCCAATGCCACCATTTTGTATAAATTGGAGCATAATTGATTATCTAAATAGTTCATACAATGTCCCTATCAAATTCTGCCAGAATCGAGCTTTGGTCGATTTTGGCTTTCCTTGTTTCTTCTCTTTGGGAATCGATTTCGGCAAACACACTTACTTCAGTTAAGCTTTACATTATTACCTTAAATTCCTGTATACTTTTGTCCTTTATTTATTTGTACATCTGCAGCTATCATCTAAAGATCATGTTTGCATCGTAATGATTCAGCACATGCATCTCATTGTTCCGCATTTGCTTTTGATATGTGCCTCTTCCAGTTTCATTTCATTGGACATTGAATTCACCTAACTTTCTTATTTCAATTGAGCTATATGTGATTTCTTAAAATCCTTGTATGCTCTTGCTTTTGTTTTCTTTCAAATCTGAATACATTTATGAAAGATTATGTTTGTATCGTATTGACTCGAAAGGCATATGTACATTTCGTTGTTCCGCATGTGCTTCTGATATATCCCAATTCATTATTCACAATACCCTTTTGTACTCTGGTGTTTGTGGGATTATTTGGACCTTTGCCAAAAATGGTAAAGGGTATGTGCTTAGAGCCCGCGATGCTCTAGATTATGTTTGGTGGTCATTCAGAAATGGATGGACCATATTATATTTGGAATCCCACTTCACCTTCTATGTGTTTGATATGATATCCAAAGCTTTGGCTATATTTCTATGCATGCTTTGGATAAGAATGAAATGAATGCATCGTCATGTGACATTTGAGCTTCTATTCATGTTTTGTTCTTTGATATGTTTCCGAAATGTTATAAGTCTTTGTTATACTTTAAAAACTACCATATGTCATCGATATGCTCCTTATGCCAATGATATGCTCCAATTACCTTTCCTTGATTGTATGAACAAAACGTTCTTCGAACGATACGACATTGTAATTCTTCATTCAAACAAAACATGCTACTATTTCATTTTGTATCTCTGCTTTGTATTTTGATACCTTATTTGTTTGAAACCTGTCCTCTTTGCTACGGATATGTTAGGTCATTTGCTAAGCTTTATATGCTCACCTCGTTGCTATATAAATTTTTCAGGATAGCTTATCGCTTACTAAAATATGTAAATTGGGTTGAGGCAGTGGAAGACTAGAAGATTTTAGGGCAAATATTTTGTACTTGATAGGTTGATGTTGTATAAGTTCTTTTTGGGTGTAATGAAATATCAATGACAAATCTAGATTGATGTATCTTGTAAATATTTGAAAAGTACCTCTTACGTTAGGATTTTGAAAATGTTAAGTCTAAACTGTGTATTGATATAAACATGTAGTACATGTTGGTTTTGTGATTGCATTAATTGCCGCGCTTATGGATTTATGATATAGTTATGGTTTAGTTAAGTTACTTTTGGATTTTAAGAATCATCTAGTGACATGATTTATGATTATAAACTACATAGGTTTTGTGAATTGTGGATTGTAAAGGTGAATAACTTGAATGTTTTTCTTAGTGACCTCAAATGTGTGATTGGATCCTGGATTGTTTGTTGAATTATAGTATTATCAATCTTGAATTAGGTTCACACCTCCTAAATGAGAATTAAATTCGAGAGGGGCGTGACAGAGTGGTATCAGAGCATTGTTTGAGGATCACTGAAATATTTGATATGCTGACGTGCAAAATATATTGAGGTCTAGTGAGCCATAGTGATCGGTAGAAATTTTATTTGATGCATTTTAGGAATCTAGGATGACGAGGACATTTAGTCCTCCTACTTCACCTGCTTTTGATTAATTAAGTGCGATAAAAGCGTTGATCGGGGATATTAAATCAGAGTGGCATAGTCGAAGCATGGGGAACCTAATACATTGATAGCAGAAAAATGGATGATGCGATTTGAGAAGATATTTGATGTACGAAATTGTTCTAATGATCAAAAGAATTTCTGGAGATCAAGAATAGGAATAGCAAGGACAAGTTTACTAAAAAAAAAAAAAAAAGATTGGAAATGAATTAGAATGTGATAACAGGAGGGTCAAGACATCATCAATTTGAAAAGGGAAGTCACCACAAAAAAATTCAATCCTGTGTAAGATGCGAGTTAAATTATGAAATAAGTTTGTATTCATAGGGTGACTAGAGCCTATTTTGCTTGTGGAAAGTTGGATCATAAAATAAAAGACTACCCTTTGAACGAGAAGAAAGAATCACTGCTTCATAAATCATCAGCCCATGTCAGAGTGTATGTTATCACGGAATATGATTCTAAAGCTTCTGAATTAGTGGTCGAATGTACTATTCATGTTTATGAAAGAATACAAATATTTGTTTGACTATGTGTCTCATCTATGATTTGTTTCGTAATATTTTGCTTATTACATGGGCATTCAACCTAAACCACTAGATTATATGCTATATGTAAATACGGCTATTGGGGATTGTTTGATAACAAACTCGATTTGGTCATCTTGTTTGATTTCTATTGGAGAACACAAACTTCTTGTTGATTTGGTTCTCCTAGATATTTAGAATTTTGATATTATACTAAGTATGGATTGACTATCTTCCAATCATACTAGTATAGATTGTTATACAAAATGATCACATTTTGCATACTAGATCATCCCATTTTTTATTTTGAGAGTATTGGGCATAATTTACCTCCTTGCCTGAGGTATTTCCAGATGACTTGCATGGTTTATCTCCAGAGAGAGAGGGTGAATTTACTATTGATTTGGTCCCTAGGACAACCCCAATATCTAAGCCTCCTTACAGAATGGCACCACTTGAGCTAGAGGAATTGAAAAAGCAACTACAAGAACTATTAGATAAGGGTTTCATTCGACCCAGTGTTTCACCATGGGGTGCTCCGGTGCTATTAGTTAAGAAGAAGGATGGAACGTTAAGGCTTTGTATTGATTATAGACAATAGAATCAGGTGACCATAAAAAACAAGTATCCCCTATCCAGAATTGATGATTTGTTTGATCAATTGCAGTATGCACAAGTATTCTCCAAGATTGATTTAAGGTTATGTTACTATTAGTTGAAGATCATGAAGGAGGATATTCCAAAAACAGCTTTTAGAACTCGATATGGTCACTATAAATTCTTAGTGATGCCTTTTGGTTTAACTAATGCCCCTGCAGCTTTTATGGAACTGATGAATAGGATATTTCAGCCATTCTTGGACGATTGTGTGATTGTACTCATTGATGATATATTAGTATATTCAAGGAGTAATCAGGAGCATGAGGAACACTTGAGAAATATATTATCCATACTAAGAGAAAAGAAGTTGTATGCAAAGTTCAGCAAATGTGAATTTTGGTTGAATGAAATTGATTTCTTAGGCCATGTGATTTCAGGGAAGGGTATATCTGTTGATCCAAAGAAAGTGGAAGCTGTTGTTAAGTGGGAAGTACCAACAAACGTGACAGAAGTTAGAAGCTTCTTGGGCATGGTAGGTTATTATAGGAGATTTGTGGAGGGATTTTCTCGAATCGCTCAACCTCTCACCAAACTCACTCAAAAGAATGTGAAATTTATATGGGGTGATGATTGTGAGCAAAGTTTTCAAGAGTTAAAAAGGATTATGATTGTACCATTCGTTATCACCCGGGTAAAGCTAATGTTGTAGCAGATGCCCTTAGTAGAAAATCTACAAGTTTTATGGCCACTTTGGTTGTGAAGCAATGGAAGTTATTAGAAGAGAATTATGATTCGAATGTTATGAGAAAAGGGCAAGACTCAATGATATTAATGGCCTCCATCCAAGTGCAATCTGATCTCATTCAACAAATTAAAGGAGGACAACTACGAGATCGACGCTTGATCTGCTTAAAGAATAAAGTAGAAAAGGGATTGAAACTGAATTTTTGAGTTTCAGAGGATGACCTATTGAGATTTGGGGATAGAATATGTGTTCCATATGACTCAGATATCAAAAATCAAATCCTGAGGGATGGTCATAATTCAAAGTACACCATGCATCCTGGTAGCACTAAGATGTATAGAGATCTCCAAAGTCATTATTGGTGGGAAGGCATGAAGAAGGAGATTGCAATATATGTTTCAAAGTGTTTGACTTATCAGCAAATCAAAGCAGAATACCAAAAACCTGGAGGTTTGTTGCAACCTTTAGATATTCCTGAATGGAAATGGAAATGTATTACCATGGTCTTTATTTCAGGACTACCTCAAACTTCTAGAAAGCATGATGCTATTTGGGGTATCATTGATAGGTTAACGAAATCTGCACATTTCCTACCGATCAATATGACTTATTCTCTTGATAGGCTTATAGATTTATATATAAATGAAATAGTAAGACTTCATGGTGTTCCAAAAGAGATAATCTCTGACAGAGACTCAAGATTTCTATCTAGATTTTGGAGAAGGTTACAGGAATCTATTGGCACTAAAGTCAAGTTTAGCACTATTTATCACCCTCAAACTGATGGTCAATCAGAAAGAACCATTCAAACACTTAAGGATTTGCTTTGAGCCTATGTTATGGATTGGAAAGGTGAATGAGATAAAGATATCTCTCTTATTGAGTTCACTTACAAAAATAGTTATCATTCAAGTATTCAGATGGCTCCTTATGAAGCTTTATATGAGCGAAAGTGCAGGACGCCTATATTGCTAGTCATAAGTGCCCAGCAAGCCAATCACGTGAGTGATGGCACGTGTGACTTGATACAGAATCTTTTTTGCTTATTATATTTTTGGCGTATATCACTTTATAACTATTGCATAAATGCATATGTATTGTGATGTCCTTGGATTTGTGCAATGGGAATCGGATCGTGATGAGATCACGATAATGAGATCGATTCACCTTTAAACACATATCCTAAATAATCCCGGTCATAGGTTACTCGAGAGGGACATCGTGATAACCGGATAGACTGGTGTGCTGTATACCCGTCCATATGATGGATGCAGCTGGTCTCATAGCTGCTCGTGTAGGGACACTAGGGATACAGTACAGGTGCTCATTGGAGAATGAGTTCACTGATTGATCCGCTTACGGAATGCTGGATGGTTGATGATGCCTTATTGTCAGACAACGATTCCGTAGTCCTAGTGGTGTATCTGGTTCTTAGACTTTAGACACCAAGGATGTCCTGTATGAGTGCTCCACTCTTTGATACCAGACTTATAGGTTTGGCTGTTCCCAGATCTAGTACAGCTGGTCATTGGGAGTGGTAGTCAACCTTACGAGGGCTATTGAGTGTCGATAGAGGATCATCCACTCTCGGTATCATGAGAGGAATATCCCATGTGTTCTTGCTCAGACAAATCCCTGGCCAGGGTCATTCGGGTTGAGAGAGAAAGAGTTCTCCGGGAGAATCTGATTAGAGCGAGACTCAAGTAGAAACCGTATGGGTCTGACAGCACCATGCTCGATATACGGTCTCTAGGATATTAGATGGATGAGGGACTATAGGTACATGGTAACTGAGGACAGACAGGTCCAATGGATTGGATTCCCCTGTATCGTCTGGGGACTACGGCGTAGTGGCCTAGTACTTCCGTAGTCGATGAGTCGAGTGAATTATTACAGAGATAATAATTCACTTAGTTAGAAGGAGTTCTGACAGGTATGACTCACGGCCAGCTCAATATTGGGCCTAGAGGGTCACACACATATGGTAGGCATTGCGATGAGTAGAGGTTCGGATATGAGATATCCGACGGAGCCCTTGTCTTATTGGATGCAGATCCAATACCCACTAGGGAAAGGACCCATTAGGGTTTTGACACGGGATCTCTATAAATAGGAGGGATTCACAGCCTCATAGGCTAGAGTCTTTGCTTGCCCTTCCTATTCTCCTCTCCCTTTCCACCTCAGAGTAGGCCTGGAGTTTTGAGGAGCGTCGTCGCAACCCTGCTGTGTGGATCACCGCTAGAGAGGAGGACGCTTGACCTCCTTCACCCTCTCCTGAGTATCTGCAAGGAAACAGGGATATACGATCTCCCTAGGTAACACAATCTCTATACGCAGTTTTGTGTTTTGCGGATTTTGCGTACCAATCTTCGCACGACGACGAACATCTTTTTGGGAATCGGGGATTTTTGTTTTCTTGTTCTTCCGCTGCGCATATGATGTCGCCCCCCATGATTTCCCCACAGTGGTATCAGAGCCAGGTTGTTCGTGCGAATGATTGGTTTTTGAACTGCGTGTGTTGTGTTTAGGAAGAATATTGACGTCAAAATCGTTGACGCAAAAGCAAGGAAGGGCAGCAACAGTTGCTGCCCTCGATCTGCATGCCTGCAGCCAGCCGCAGCCGCAGCCAGGCAGCACAGCGCCGGCGCATGCGCATGCGCTGTGCCTGCAGTAGCCGGCCGGCGATCTGCTTGCAGCAGGCTTGCGGCCGGCGGGGCTGGGAGCCCGCTCGGTAGAAGCGCCTGCGGCCACTGAGCCCGCGGGCAGAGGCGCCGCGGGGCAGCAGCGCGGGCTGAGGCACCGCAGGGCAGCGGCGCCTGTGGCCGCTGCTCCCACGGGCAAAAACCCCGCAGGGGCGGCCGCCAGCGAGACAGCACCACCTGCGGGCGCTGACTCGCGGGCAGAACCGCCCGCGAAGGCGGCGGCGCCCGCGGGGGCGCCCACCTGCAGCGGCAGCGACCCCAGCGGGCGTGCCACCTGCAGGCGAGGGCAGTGCCCTCGCCCTTGCCGCATAGGCCGCCGCCAGCAGGGTGGCGGCGGCGGCGGCGCAGCAGCGAAAAGGGGAAAGGGTATTAGGGTTTTCTGCGCAAAAGATAGTTTTGCCCCTCGGAATTTGAGAAATTCCAGTTTCTGTCTTTTGTCCAAATTACGAAAATACCCTTAGGAATTGAGAAATTCCCTATATATCCCTGATTTCAGAAAATATTAATTAATTAAAAGGTTTAGTTGATTATTATTTTTATTATCTAGTAGTCCTACATAATGACGATTATTTATACATGTGATGTATGATGAGTGGACGGATGATCATGGACCGTGTGATGTGTGTACTTGTGATTATTATTATTGAGGTCTGCGAACCTCCATTATATTTCTCGTTTATTGTCGGGCCTGCGTGCCTATGATTAAGTTGTAATCACATGAGGAGGCGCAGCGGGAGCGTGGAAGCCATAGCGGGACCCACGAGACGGACGATCGTGATGCATGAAGATACATCAAGATGTCGACGGAACCAACGAGGACGAGATGGACGATCACAAGGCATGGAGATGCACCGTTGCACACATAGATCTTGATGTGAGTGATTAGGCCTACTGGCTCGGGCCTAATCATATTAGGTTGTGGTCCATGATCATCTGGTGTGATTGCTTATACACATACTAGATATGTATATATATTTGCATGCGATGTAGATATATATTAAATATGTACATGTGTGACATGTCATAATAGGAGACCAAATCATAGAAACATCTCTCGATAATATTAAGTCGGTAAACGTGAGGCAATTAGATTGACCCACGTGGCCTTCCATCGTTATGAGTAGGAACCGAATCCCGGTGTAGGTTGAGTTGGTCGAGTCCCTCGAGACTCACCTATATCGCGATTCGCTATCTTGCTTACGACATAGAGATGTCACCGGTGACCTGAGGGCATGATATGCTTGGTCGAGTCCCTCGAGGGTATATCATCAAATCAGACTCATCTTGTAACGAAGGTGTTGACTTAACCGAGCATCATGGTTGGTCGAGTCCCTCGAGGCCATGGTGATTCGGAGGCTGAACAGGACGGGAATCACAAGGAGTTGTGATCGGCAAGAGTTGTCTACCTTTTAGGCTTAGTGTGATTGGTCGAGTCCCTCGAGGTTACACTAAGACGCTGATTGGATCCTGATCCCCACTAGAAGTCTGCCGGAGACTTCCGTTTCACGTGCTGAGGGTGTCGCGTGACTCGTTAGTAAAATAATGGGAGCATATTAAGATAGAAGTTCATATCTTGATAGTTTATTTCTTGCAAAATCTGCATGTTATTCATTTTTGCTACATCTTTATTTTCAGAAAATGTCGCTTTCAAATCCCTTACGTGGCATACTTGATGTCAACCGCCTCACTGGTCCAAATTATACGGATTGGCTCCGTAACTTGAGAATTGTTCTCACAGCGGAGAAAATCGTGTACGTCCTTGATACAGTGATGCCTACGCCCGAAGAAGGGGCAAGCGAGGATGAGATCGCTCGCTACGTGAAGTACATTGATGACTCCACTCTTGCTCAGTGCTATATGTTGGGCTCTATGACTCCAGAGTTACAGAGACAACATGAAAAGATGGATGCCAGATCCATTCTCCTACATGTCCGTAAATTGTTTGAGGAACAGGGAAGGACTCAACGATATGAGATATCCAAGAGCCTTTTCCGCGCTAGGATGACTGAGGGGACACCGGTTCAGAACCATGTCCTAAAGATGATTGAGTGGATAGAGAAACTCACAGGTCTAGGAATGGTCCTAGAGGATAACTTGTGTGTGGACATTGTGCTTCAGTCCCTACCAGATTCCTTTTCACAGTTCATAATGAACTTTAATATGAACAAGCTTGAGGTGACTCTCCTAGAGCTCCTCAATATGTTGAGGGAGGCAGAGAGTACTATTAAGAAAGAGAAGCCAGTTCTCTACACTGGTGAGACCAGAAAGAAAAGGAAAGCAGAAAGGTCCCTTAAGAAGGGAAAGGGCAAGGGCAAACAAGGTAAAGCAAAGGTTGCTAAGAAAGACCCAACAAAGGACAAAGGCCAGTGCTTCCACTGTGGTAAAGATGGGCACTGGAAGAGAAACTGCAAAGAGTACCTTGCAGAAAGGGCGAAACAAAAGCTTGATGAAGCTTCAGGTACATTCATGATCAGTCTCCATTTGTCAGACTCTTATGATAACACATGGGTATTAGATACCGGTAGTGCTTATCATATATGTAATTCGTTGCAGGTTCTGGCAAGGCCTAGGAGACTAGAGAGAGGCGAGATGGACCTCAAGATGGGTAATGGAGCAAAAGTTGCTGTTTTAGCTGTTGGCGAGGTCGCCCTACATCTGCCTAGTGGAGCTTTTATTGCATTAGATGCATGTTATTTTGTTCCTTCTATTATCAAAAATATTATCTCCATTTCATGTTTAACAGTTAGTGGATATAAATTTGTTTTTGAGAACAATGGTTGTTCAATATTATTAGATGATAAGATCATCACGAAAGGAACATTGCATAATGGTTTATTTATGTTAGACACCACTCCACATATCATGAATATAAATATGTCTAAGAGGAAACGAGATGAGGTAAACAATGCATACCTGTGGCATTGTAGGCTAGGTCACATCCATGAAAGAAGGATTCAAAAGTTGCTAAATGATGGATATCTAGATCCATTCGACTATGTGTCATATGCAACTTGTGAGCCTTGCATTCGTGGAAAACTGACCAACTCTCCATTTAGTGGAACTGGAGAGAGAGCCACTGAGTTGTTGGAACTCATACATAGTGATGTATGTGGACCCATGTCAACTCATGCCATTGGAGGTTACTCCTACTTCATTACATTTACTGATGATTTCTCAAGGTATGGATATGTATACTTAATGAAGTACAAGTCCGAGGCCTTTGAGAAATTCAGAGAGTATAAGAATGAGGTGGAGAACCAGACTGGAAAGAGTATCAAAACTCTTCGATCAGATCGAGGAGGTGAGTACTTAAGTACAGAGTTTACTCACTTCCTCAAGGACCATGGGATATTATCCCAATGGACACCTCCTTATACACCTCAGCTCAATGGTGTCTCTGAAAGGAGAAATCGTACATTATTAGATATGGTACGGTCCATGATGAGTTTCGCTGACCTACCCATCTCATTCTGGGGATATGCCCTAGAAACCGCAGCTTACCTTCTGAACAGAGTTCCAACTAAGTCAGTGGTGTCTACACCATATGAGATATGGAAAGGGAGGAAGCCTGATCTTAAAGTAGTTAAGATTTGGGGCTGCTCTGCCCATGTTAAAAGACACAACCCCGATAAGTTAGAATCAAGGACAGGGCGATGTAAATTTGTGGGATACCCCAAGGAAACTTGTGGGTATTACTTCTATCATCTCGAGGACCAAAAGGTCTTTGTAGCTAAGAGAGCAGTGTTCCTTGAGAAGGAACACATTCTTGACGGAGACAGTGGGAGAATGATAGAATTGAGCAAGGTTGGAGAACCAAGCTCAAGCACCACTCTACAGCCCGAGTCTGTTCAGGTATCTAATACACAAGTTTCAACTTTACGTAGGTCTGATAGAGTATCCCATCCTCCTGAGAGATATGTGGGACATATTAGAGCAGAGGATGTAGAGGATATTGATCCTCAGACCTACGAGGAGGCTATTATGAGTATAGACTCCGGGAAGTGGAAAGAAGCCATGAATTCTGAGATGGATTCTATGTACTCCAATAAGGTTTGGAACCTAGTTGATGCACCCGAAGGTATTGTACCCATCGGTTGCAAGTGGATCTTTAAGAAAAAGATCGGAGTAGATGGAAAGGTAGAGACCTATAAAGCAAGGCTAGTGGCTAAGGGGTATCGTCAAAGGCAAGGTGTTGACTACGACGAAACTTTCTCACCCATAGCAATGCTAAAATCCATCAGAATTCTATTGGCTATTGCAGCACACTATGATTATGAGATCTGGCAGATGGATGTGAAAACCGCATTCCTCAACGGTAACCTGGAGGAGGAGGTGTATATGATGCAACCTGAGGGATTCGTGTCCAAGAACTGCCCAGATAAGGTGTGCAAGTTGCTTAGATCCATTTATGGACTAAAGCAAGCTTCCCGAAGTTGGAACATAAGATTTGATGAGGCAATCAGATCTTATGACTTCGTTAAGAACAAAGATGAGCCTTGTGTATACAGAAAGGTAAGTGGGAGCGCTATTAGCTTTTTGGTGTTATATGTGGATGACATCCTCATCATTGGGAATGACATAGGAATGCTATCCACAATAAAGGCTTGGTTATCTAGACACTTCTCCATGAAGGACTTAGGAGAAGCATCTTATATCTTGGGGATTAGAATCTATAGAGATAGATCCAAAAGGATGCTTGGCTTGTCCCAGTCCAGGTACATAGAAACTATTGTCAAAAGGTTTGGCATGGAAAATTCCAAAAGAGGTCTCATACCGATGAGACATGGGATATCGCTTTCTACGAGTATGTCCCCAAAGACTCCAGAAGAAAGGGCGAACATGGATATGATACCTTATGCCTCAGCAATAGGGTCTATCATGTATGTCATGCTATGTACTAGGCCTGATATAGCGCATGCTCTGAGTGTCACGAGCAGGTATCATGCGGATCCAGGCTTGGAGCACTGGAAAGCAGTAAAGTGTATCCTTAAGTACTTGAGAAGGACTAAGGATCTTTTACTAGTATATGGAGGTAATAGCCTTAAGGTTGAAGGCTACACTGACTCAAGTTTTCAGTCTGATGTCGATGATAGCAAGTCGAATTCAGGGTATGTGTACACCTTGAATGGAGGAGCAGTGTGCTGGAAGAGTTCCAAGCAAGATACCACTGCTGACTCGACCACAGAGGTGGAGTACATTGCCGCATTAGATGCAGCAAAGGAGGGAGTCTGGTTGAAGAAGTTCATCACAGATTTGGGAGTCGTGCCGGATAGTGAGGAGCCGATTTCCCTATATTGCGACAACAACGGGGCAATTGCTCAAGCGAAGGAACCTAGGTCTCATCAGAAATCTAAGCATGTTCTGAGGAGGTTCCACCTTATCAGAGAGATCGTGACCCGAGGAGATGTAGCAATGGAAAGAGTTCCATCCGAAGATAACATTGCAGATCCACTAACAAAGCCATTGTCTCAGATTGTCTTTGAGCGTCACAGGGGTCTGATGGGGATCAGACACATAGGTGATTGGCTTTAGGTCAAGTGGGAGATTGCTAGTCATAAGTGCCCAGCAAGCCAATCACGTGAGTGATGGCACGTGTGACTTGATACAGAATCTTTTTTGCTTATTATATTTTTGGCGTATATCACTTTATAACTATTGCATAAATGCATATGTATTGTGATGTCCTTGGATTTGTGCAATGGGAATCGGATCGTGATGAGATCACGATAATGAGATCGATTCACCTTTAAACACATATCCTAAATAATCCCGGTCATAGGTTACTCGAGAGGGACATCGTGATAACCGGATAGACTGGTGTGCTGTATACCCGTCCATATGATGGATGCAGCTGGTCTCATAGCTGCTCGTGTAGGGAGACTAGGGATACAGTACAG
Organism: Musa acuminata AAA Group; assembly: GCF_036884655.1. Taxonomy (NCBI): domain Eukaryota; kingdom Viridiplantae; phylum Streptophyta; class Magnoliopsida; order Zingiberales; family Musaceae; genus Musa; species Musa acuminata. The sequence goes on along the minus strand of NC_088358.1, from coordinate 11,746,737 downwards.
GTGCTCATTGGAGAATGAGTTCACTGATTGATCCGCTTATGGAATGCTGGATGGTTGATGATGCCTTATTGTCAGACAACGATTCCGTAGTCCTAGTGGTGTATCTGGTTCTTAGACTTGAGACACTAAGGATGTCCTGTATGAGTGCTCCACTCTTTGATACCAGACTTATAGGTTTGGCTGTTCCCAGATCTAGTACAGCTGGTCATTGGGAGTGGTAGTCGACCTTACGAGGGCTATTGAGTGTCGATAGAGGATCATCCACTCTCGGTATCATGAGAGGAATATCCCATGTGTTCTTGCTCAGACAAATCCCTGGCCAGGGTCATTCGGGTTGAGAGAGAAAGAGTTCTCCGGGAGAATCTGATTAGAGCGAGACTCAAGTAGAAACCGTATGGGTCTGACAGCACCATGCTCGATATACGGTCTCTGGGATATTAGATGGATGAGGGACTATAGGTACATGGTAACTGAGGACAGACAGGTCCAATGGATTGGATTCCCCTGTATCGTCTGGGGACTACGGCGTAGTGGCCTAGTACTTCCGTAGTCGATGAGTCGAGTGAATTATTACAGAGATAATAATTCACTTAGTTAGAAGGAGTTCTGACAGGTATGACTCACGGCCAGCTCGATATTGGGCCTAGAGGGTCACACACATATGGTAGGCATTGCGATGAGTAGAGGTTCGGATATGAGATATCCGACGGAGCCCTTGTCTTATTGGATGCAGATCCAATACCCACTAGGGAAAGGACCCATTAGGGTTTTGACACGGGATCTCTATAAATAGGAGGGATTCACAGCCTCATAGGCTAGAGTCTTTGCTTGCCCTTCCTATTCTCCTCTCCCTTTCCACCTCAGAGTAGGCCTGGAGTTTTGAGGAGCGTCGTCGCAACCCTGCTGTGTGGATCACCGCTAGAGAGGAGGACGCTTGACCTCCTTCACCCTCTCCTGAGGATCTGCAAGGAAACAGGGATATACGATCTCCCTAGGTAACACAATCTCTATACGCAGTTTTGTGTTTTGCGGATTTTGCGCACCAATCTTCGCACGACGACGAACATCTTTTTGGGAATCGGGGATTTTTGTTTTCTTGTTCTTCCGCTGCGCATATGATATCGCCCCCCATGATTTCCCAACATATATGTTGGGAAGAAATTGGCAATAGAAAGTTATTAGCACCAGAAAAAGTACAAGAGACTATTGAGAAAATTCAACTTATAAGAAAAAGGTTAAAGACTGCTCAGAGTCATCAAAAGAGTTATGCTGATAACAGAAGATGAAATATTGAGTTTCAAATCGGGGATTTTGTATTCCTGAAGGTCTCCCCTTCTAAAGGCATTGTAAGATTTGGGAAGAAAGGAAAGTTAAGCCCAAGATTTGTTGGACCTTTTGAGATTCTTGAGAGGGTTGGTTCTATCGCTTACAGGATTGCCTTGCCACCATCATTGTGCCATATCCATGATATATTTCATGTTTTAATGAACAGAAAGTATATACCTGATCCCTCTTGTTAGGATCGAGAGCACTAAGAGGGGGGGGGTGAATTAGTGCAGCGGAAATCTTACAGCGATTAAAAACCAAAAGCTGCGTTCGTTCAATAAAAAAACTATTATGATGCAAAGGCTAATTCTCAGTTTGTATCTAAGTGCAGTTTGCGTCTAAGCGCAGATTGCGTCTAAGCGCAGTTTGCGTCTAAACACAGTTTGCGTCTAAGCGCAGTTTGCGTCTAAACACAGTTTGCGTCTAAGTGCAGTTTTACGTCTAAGCGCAGTTTACGTCTAAACTCAGATTTACGTCTAAACGCAGTTTTACGTCTAAACGCAGATTTACGTCTAAACTCTAAAACTCGTTTGTATACTCGCAGAAGGCAGTATGCAGTTGAAATCAAGACGTAAACGTGAACTGAGAACTGATGATTGTGAGAGGAAAGCCGATTTACGTCTAAATGCAGTTTTACGTCTAAATGTTGAAACTCGTTCGTAAAATTGTAGAGGACAGTTTGCAGTTATCAATAGGATCAAAATGTAAGTGTAAACTGCAAGGAAACTCTTTCGTAAAAGCACGGAAGACAGTTCTGCAGAATCAAACGTAAACGTAAACTGTAATGTACGAAAATACGAATTTACGTCTGAATGCAGATTCGGAAGAACAGCACTTAGAACTTGTTCGTGAAAGCGCAGAGAGTAGTAGTAATGGAGGAGGTTTGCAGTAATGATAAAGTGCTCAAAAATAAACGCAAACCAGAGATTTAGAGTGGTTCGGTCAGCCTTGACCTACTCCACTTTTGGCTTCCTCCACCGACGAGGTTGCCGACGTCAACTAGGGGCCTTCCTTCAATGGGCGAAGGCCAAACTGCCCTTTTACAGTTTCTCTCCTTTTAACAGGCTCAGGAGACAACCTTTACAGACCTTTCTCTCCTCACTTTACAACTGAAAACTTGAAGAACAGAAGGAGGAGACTTAAAGGCTTTACAACACTTTTGAGCTCTTAGAATCACAGAAAAGATCAAGATTTCGGTGTAGGTCTGTATCTTTTCAGTGCTGAATGGGTGGGGTATTTATAGGCCCCAACCCAATTCAAATTTCGAGCTCAAAACGATCAAATCCCGGAATTCCGGGATCAGGCGGTTGCACCTCTTGACTGGAGAGGTGGCACCGCCTGGCAGAGCTCGAAGTCTGAGCTCAGGCGGTTGCACCTCTCGACTGGAGAGGTGGCACCGCCTGGCAGAGCTCGAAGACTGAGCTCGGACGGTTCCACCTTCTCTGTCAGGGGTGGTTGCACCTTCCTGCCAGAGCTCGAAGACCGAGCTCAGGCGGTGCATCTCCTGACCAGAGAAGTTTCTCTTCTCTGCCAGAGGTGATCGCCCCTTTCTGCCAGAGGTGGTTGCACCTCTCTGCCAGAGGTGGTTGCACCTCTCTGCCAGAGCTCGAAGACTGAGCTTAGGCTGTGCATCTCCTGGCCAGAGAGGTCGTACATCTCTTCCAGAGCTCGAAGACTGAGCTCGGTGATTGCATCACCAGGCAGAGCTCGAAACTTGAGCTCAGGCGGTGCTACCGCTTGACAGAGGAGGTTGCACCGCCCAGTCTCGCTTGGAGACTGAGCCCTGGGCGGTTGCACCGCCTGGCTGGAGCGGTTGCACCTCCCAGTCTCGCTGGGAGACTTAGCCTGGGCGGTGGCACCTCCCTGCCTGGGCGGTTGCACCTCCCACAGCTTCTTGGGTTCGAATGGGTTGAACCATTCGACCCAACTTGAGTTCTTCAGGGGCCCAATTGCCCCAGGATTAAGCTAATGGGATCACCTCCCATTTCTAACTTAATCACCGTGCTAACTACGATTAAATCTAAGACAATTTCTGCAGCTTTGCTTCGGTGCGTCAATCGCTTCTTCCGGCGAGTTTCCGGCGAACTTCCGTCGATCATCCGATGAACCCTCGGTGATGCTTCTGCGGACTTCTGGCAAACTCCTGGACTTTGCGACGATCCACTTGGCGAGTTCCGACGAGCTTCGCTTGGCAAGCTTCTGGACTTCTCGGATCTGTTCCCGCAGAACCTCCGACGACCGTCCGTACTTCCGTCGAACTCTCGAACTCCCAACGTGATCATGAATTTGACTCCGGCGCAACTCCTGCTGCTTGTCTATCATTCATCGTAGTTAATCCTGCACACTTATCTCAACACATAGATTAGACAACAAATGACAATTGACTTCATCATCAAAATCCGAGATTCAACAATCTCCCCCTTTTTGATGATGACAATCAATTGATAATGGAGTTATCCTTAACTCCCCCTGTCTATATGCCATAGTTGAGATAAGTCAACCTTGAATTCAAGACCTAAGAATTCAAGTGACATATTGATAAGTTAGATCAGTTAAACTTATCAATACTGCCATCATGATACCTATCATGATGTATCTCTTCAAGGATGATGTCAAAGCTTGACATTCATCATCAAGTTTGTATGATAGTGTTTGTGACTATTCATCATGTAATTGAACATTATCATTTAAAGCTCGAAGGACTATTACATGATGCACACATATTATCATTCTAGCAAGTTTGCATTTACTTCACAAAATAGGATATCAACTCAAGACATAATGCAAACTATAGCACATGTTTCATATATCTCTTGGTGATGCAAGGATGGCATTGTGCAAACATTATTTATAGCATCACTCAAGGTATTTCTAATCACAGTGTTTATCAATTCATATATTTCTCCCCCTTTGTCATCAACAAAAAGCATTGTTATACAAGGAAGACCAATTTAGACGAAAGCTTATAGAGGGATTTTACATAGATTGCTTTGAAAACTTCTTCCCCCTTTTGTCATAATTCATTTTACCCATAAAGATATTACAGAATGAAATACATATTCAGGAATCACTTTATCAGATTTAATTCAAAAACTTATTTTTCATGAAAGTGTACGAATAAATCTGTTTTATAGCATTCGAACAACTAAGATGCATTTGGATAAGATTTTGTTATAGATTTTCACATATAATTATAGAAAATGGCATTCATGTGATCTGATCATTCAATATAGTCCGAAAAATAATTTTAACAAGTTTATTTATTCGGACACATCAACATTCCTAATCAATGCACAAGGTTTTCAAAACTTTTAGTTTCAGAACACAATATTCTTATCACATATAAAAAAAAATGATATGATTAAAGTTCGAGATAACCTTTACCACAAAGCACATGTCAAATGTTTACCAGCATGTCAGAAGTAACATAAGAAGTTTACAACAACAAATGTTCATACAAGTTCATTCATGAGGTGGAAAATTAAAGTGCCTAAACAAGGAGTCGAATTGACTATGAATCTGCTGTAGCTCTGATAGAATTTGATCTTGTCGTTGTTCAATCCGTTCTTGTCTCTGTTCGAATCGGTCCATTCGAATCCCAATTTCTTCGACGGATGTATGAGTTTGCTCAACTGGATGTGTTTCCTCAAGGGGAAGGATTGGAGGAGATTGAGTACCCCTAAATACTGGTGTTTCCGGTTCTGGTTCAGATTGAGGGTGATCTGTCCTTCTAGGGAGTCTAGCCCAGTTACCGTTTCTATAATAACATCTTAGTCGGTGAAGTAGATTTTTGTTTATTATGCTGTATCGATCTACTTTCATTACTTCTTCTTCTGGTGATATTAGAATGTCGTAAGCTTTTATTATTCTAGTGATTATACCACCATATGGGAGCATCATATCTTTCTTAGATAATTCTAACATGCTTTGTTGGATAAGATAGCCAAGGCAGATGTCATGTCCCTTCATGATTAAGTACATAGTTCCTAATTCTAATTGACTCACTTCATCATAATGGTATTGTTTAGGAAGGATTATACTAGTCATGATATGATGAAGTAATTTAGTGTTCATAGGTAGTAGATGTTCACAACTTTTAGGAACTAATGTTATGTTGGGATTGTCCAAGATTGTTCCTAAGGCTTCAGCATAGGATGTTCCAATAGTTTCATCAACCCATGATCCTCTAAAGTAAAGTCCTATGCTTTTCATGGGAATGCCTATCATATCACAAATGAATCTATTAGTGATTGAGATGTGTTGTCCTAAAAGATAGGTGGACATCCTTTCTTCCTCATCTATTTTTATGTTATTGTAAAACAATCGAACTAGTCTAGGATAGATGGGTTCATTAATCTGCAAGATTGGAAGTAAATCTAGGTTTGCAAACCATTGGATAGTTTCTAAGTTTCTAAGTTCATGTATGTCTACGTATTTTCCCTTATGGATGCTTCTAAGTTCGAAAGAGGGAAATTTTTCAGCATGGTTTTTCGAATCAAAGAGGGTGAAATCAAACTCTTCTACTAATCTCCTTTTTCCCTTGTCCCTTGAGGATCTTCTAGATCCCATAACTACAACAGTTTAGAGGGATAAAGATGAGCAAGAGTGAATGGAGAGCAAAACAGAATTTAAGAGGTTCTTAGAGAATACCTTGGTTGATTCTTCAAAAGAGAGAAGGATTCTTGATGTTTTGCTCCGAAATGGGAGGTATTTGGGAAGCTCAACGGGGTGAAGTGGAGATGGAGGAGGTTTGGGGGAGTAGAGAAGGGAAGGGAAGTGAGCTGGGGTCGGTTTCACAGCCGGCCCTAGTGTGGGTTTAAAGGGCAGAGCTGCTGGCGGTTGCACCTCTGGCTGGAGCGGTGCAACCTCTGGCAACCCGTGATAGCTGGAGGTGCCACCGCCAGCTGGAGAGGTGCCACCGCCTGCAGCCAGTGAGCACCTAATATGATTTGATTAGGGAGCTTTTGCCTTGAGGAGAGTTTCAGAGCAATTAATGTTTGTTACATGATTTCGTATGAGTTTTTTATTTAAGGAAGAAGCTCTTGTACGATCAAGATAGATCTTTTAACGTGCATACGTATGTTTGTTTGGTATCCCTTTTAAGATCATGACATATTTAGTTTCTACAAGAATTAATTCGTAGATGAACGGGTTTTGAAGATCAGGGGGGTATATGAATTTGGATATCATACGTTTCTAATAAGGTTGTATCGAATTTGTGATTTCACAACTTCCACTTGTTACTTAAGCGTTGCGAGTTCCTTTTTGATTCTTGGTTTATGACCATTGAGAGTCAAGGAGCAGAATATCATTTCTTGCTCCGGCCTAGACTTTTAATGTTTTTATAGGAAGGGATGATCTTTAGGAACCCATTTGCTTTTGGGTGCCTCATAAATAGATCTACATTTTCTATCATATTGCATAGAGTTTATCATGGTTCCTTTAGGAACCCAAATTAATTTGTTTGGACTTAATTTCTTGAATGGACAACAATGTGTCTTGTGTCCAGATTTGCAACAAAAGTTGCACTTGGTTTGGTGTTGAACATGTAAGATGGAGCCTTTTATGAAGGTGGTTGGATTTTGGTGAGGATTTCTCACAAATCCAATCCCGCTCCTTTTTGGAATGTGACCCTTGTTTGCAAGGATCATGTTTAATGACTTGCTACCAACCTCGAATTTCTTCAAGGTGTCCTTGAGTAGCAGGTTTTCTTTTTGCATAGTTTCTAAATTATGACATTTGATACATGAATTTAAACTATCATGATGTTCGACTTTTAACTTATCAAACTCACAAGTAAGACTATCATGCATCTTTTTCAGCAATTTATATTTTCTACTTATACTCTTGCATTCGTCAAATAAGTCATTGAAAGCATTTAATAATTCATCGAAAGATAAATCAGCATCCATTGAATTTGTTACCTCGTCTTCGATGGCCATTAAGGCGTAATGAGCAACTTGCTCGGTGTTGGACTCCTCTTCCTCAGATGCGCTCGAATCATCCCATGTTGCTTGGAGCGCCTTCTTCTTTGTTGTTCTTTTCTTGACTTGGGGACAATCACTTTTGTAGTGTCCCGGCTTTTTGCATTCATAGCAGATCACTTGGTCCTTTTTGGGTTCAATTTTATTTTTTGCATCATTCTTAAACTTGTTTCTTTTAAAGAACTTTTTAAACTTTCTTGTTAGAAGTGCCAAGTCATCATCACAGTCCTCATCACTTGAGTTTTCTCTCAAGTGGCATTCTGACGTTTTGAGTGCCATATCCTTCCTGTTCTTTGGAAGGATGTCTTCTTGCTCTTCATGAGCTTTACAAGTCATTTCATAGGTCATTAGTGACCCGATTAGTTCTTCAAGAGGGAAATTTCGCAGATCTTTTGCCTCTTGAATAGCGGTGACTTTAGGATCCCAACTCTTAGGAAGGGATCTTAGTATCTTATTAACAAGCTCAAAATCCGAAAAGCTCTTTCCGAGTCCTTTTAGACCGTTGACGACATCCGTGAAACGGGTAAACATGTCGCCAATGGTTTCACTCGGTTTCATCCGAAAGAGTTCGAAAGAGTGTAACAGCAAATTAATTTTTGACTCTTTTACTCTACTTGTGCCCTCATGGGTCACTTCGAGTGTGTGCCAAATATCAAATGCAGTTTCACAAGTTGAAACACGGTTAAACTCGTTTTTATCGAGTGCACAAAATAAGGCATTCATAGCCTTTGCATTTAGAGCGAAAGCCTTCTTCTCCAAATCATTCCAATCGATCATTGGAAGAGAAGACTTTGAAAAACCATTCTCGACAAGATTCCATAATTCAAAATCCATAGAAATAAGAAAGATCCTCATTCGGGTTTTCCAGTAGGTGTAGTCCGTCCCATTAAACATGGGTGGACGTGTAATAGAATGGCCCTCTTGGTTTCCGGCGTAAGCCATCTCTCTTGGGTTTTAATCCTTTTGAGAGTTAACCGGGCTCTGATACCAATTGTTAGGATCGAGAGCACTAAGAGGGGGGGGGTGAATTAGTGCAGCGGAAATCTTACAGCGATTAAAAACCAAAAGCTGCGTTCGTTCAATAAAAAAACTATTATGATGCAAAGGCTAATTCTCAGTTTGTATCTAAGTGCAGTTTGCGTCTAAGCGCAGATTGCGTCTAAGCGTAGTTTGCGTCTAAACACAGTTTGCGTCTAAGCGCAGTTTGCGTCTAAACACAGTTTGCGTCTAAGCGCAGTTTTACGTCTAAGCGCAGTTTACGTCTAAACTCAGATTTACGTCTAAACGCAGTTTTACGTCTAAACGCAGATTTACGTCTAAACTCTGAAACTCGTTTGTATACTCGCAGAAGGCAGTATGCAGTTGAAATCAAGACGTAAACGTGAACTGAGAACTGATGATTGTGAGAGGAAAGCCGATTTACGTCTAAATGCAGTTTTACGTCTAAATGTTGAAACTCGTTCGTAAAATTGTAGAGGACAGTTTGCAGTTATCAATAGGATCAAAATGTAAGTGTAAACTGCAAGGAAACTCTTTCGTAAAAGAACGGAAGACAGTTCTGCAGAATCAAACGTAAACGTAAACTGTAATGTACGAAAATACGAATTTACGTCTGAATGCAGATTCGGAAGAACAGCACTTAGAACTTGTTCGTGAAAGCGCAGAGAGCAGTAGTAATGGAGGAGGTTTGCAGTAATGATAAAGTGCTCAAAAATAAACGCAAACCAGAGATTTAGAGTGGTTCGGTCAGCCTTGACCTACTCCACTTTTGGCTTCCTCCACCGACGAGGTTGCCGACGTCAACTAGGGGCCTTCCTTCAATGGGCGAAGGCCAAACTGCCCTTTTACAGTTTCTCTCCTTTTAACAGGCTCAGGAGACAACCTTTACAGACCTTTCTCTCCTCACTTTACAACTGAAAACTTGAAGAAAAGAAGGAGGAGACTTAAAGGCTTTACAACACTTTTGAGCTCTTAGAATCACAGAAAAGATCAAGATTTCGGTGTAGGTCTGTATCTTTTCAGTGCTGAATGGGTGGGGTATTTATAGGCCCCAACCCAATTCAAATTTCGAGCTCAAAACGATCAAATCCCGGAATTCCGGGATCAGGCGGTTGCACCTCTTGACTGGAGAGGTGGCACCGCTTGGCAGAGCTCGAAGTCTGAGCTCAGGCGGTTGCACCTCTCGACTGGAGAGGTGGCACCGCCTGGCAGAGCTCGAAGACTGAGCTCGAACGGTTCCACCTTCTCTGTCAGGGGTGGTTGCACCTTCCTGCCAGAGCTCGAAGACCGAGCTCAGGCGGTGCATCTCCTGACCAGAGAAGTTTCTCTTCTCTGCTAGAGGTGATCGCCCCTTTCTGCCAGAGGTGGTTGCACCTCTCTGCCAGAGGTGGTTGCACCTCTCTGCCAGAGCTCGAAGACTGAGCTTAGGCTGTGCATCTCCTGGCCAGAGAGGTCGTACATCTCTTCCAGAGCTCGAAGACTGAGCTCGGTGATTGCATCACCAGGCAGAGCTCGAAACTTGAGCTCAGGCGGTGCTACCGCTTGACAGAGGAGGTTGCACCGCCCAGTCTCGCTTGGAGACTGAGCCCTGGGCGGTTGCACCGCCTGGCTGGAGCGGTTGCACCTCCCAGTCTCGCTGGGAGACTTAGCCTGGGCGGTGGCACCTCCCTGCCTGGGCGGTTGCACCTCCCACAGCTTCTTGGGTTCGAATGGGTTGAACCATTCGACCCAACTTGAGTTCTTCAGGGGCCCAATTGCCCCAGGATTAAGCTAATGGGATCACCTCCCATTTCTAACTTAATCACCGTGCTAACTACGATTAAATCTAAGACAATTTCTGCAGCTTTGCTTCGGTGCGTCAATCGCTTCTTCCGGCGAGTTTCCGGCGAACTTCCGTCGATCATCCGATGAACCCTCGGTGATGCTTCTGCGGACTTCCGGCAAACTCCTGGACTTTGCGACGATCCACTTGGCGAGTTCCGACGAGCTTCGCTTGGCAAGCTTCTGGACTTCTCGGATCTGTTCCCGCAGAACCTCCGACGACCGTCCGTACTTCCGTCGAACTCTCGAACTCCCAACGTGATCATGAATTTGACTCCGGCGCAACTCCTGCTGCTTGTCTATCTTTCATCGTAGTTAATCCTGCACACTTATCTCAACACATAGATTAGACAACAAATGACAATTGACTTCATCATCAAAATCCGAGATTCAACACCTCTCATATCATTAAGTATGAGCCGATGGTGATTGATAAAGACTTGTCTTATGTGGAAGAGCCCACTCAGATTGTTGATAAAAAAAGAAAAGATCTTGAGGAATCGGGTTATCCCTCTAGTTAAAGTGATCTGGAGATATCATTCTGGAGAGGAAACAACTTAGGAGCTTGAGGAAGAAATGATGAAAGCTTATCCTCATCTTTTCGTCGAATGAGGTATGATAAATTTAGAGGTCTAAATTTTTCTTTAAGGAGGGGAGAGTGTAACATCCCTCATTTTTTAAAATTTTAATAAAAGGTTTGTTTGTAAAAATAAGGATTATTTAATAATTATTTTATATTCAATGATATTATATTAAAAGTTTATGGCTAGGGACCTAAGAGTAAATATTAGAAGTTTGATATAATTTATGAAAGATTCATATTTAAGTTAAAAAAAAATATATATAGTGGACATGTGTCACTAGCTAACCTAAGGTTAGTGCCACTTATCTTTGCTCTAAAGATGACACCTAGCCCATTTCATGCATGCATGGCACCTTGCAACTTTTGCATTAGCCAAAACTGAAGAAGAAGAAGAAGAAGAAAAAGAAGAGCTTGAGGTTTTTCATCAATTTTCCCATATTTGGGATTCAAATAATTTTAAGGCAAGTGTTCTAACCCCATCCTACAGTAACCTTAATCTCTGTTTCCATTTTTATTCTATAAAATTTTAAAAGATTTCAACTAAGAACCAGACCTTCTTTCGTTTTGATATAAAGCTATGAATCTATAATTTTTCGGTAATCTGACCTCTATGCAATGTTTCGGTCATAATATTTTGTAATAAACTCTGATTTAGACAAGACCTATTCCATTTGAAAGTAGACAAAAAAATATTTATTTTGATACTAAGATCGAATGATTTGGAGTTTAAATGCCTACTAAGACTTCTGTTTAAATTAACCCTATAGATTCTGCAAAACAGGGACTGAAATTTCTGACCTCTTGTTGCTTAACTACTTATAACTTTTTGCTGTGAACTCAGATTCATACAAAGTATAATTTATTCGAAGCTAGACTCAAAATTCTTTCTGTATATACCTGATTTGAAATTTTTGGAGTACAATTGCTAACTAAAACATCTGCTTTCATCGACCCTATGGAATCAGTAAAATAGAGCTAATATTTTCAGACCTTTGGCTACGAAATTATCTGTAACTCCATGTTGTAAATTCCAATTCTTGTAAAGCTTGATTTTCATAAAACTAGATTGACAAAGCTTTCCAACGACATCTATTTTGTATAAATTGGAGCATAATTGGTTATCCAAATATTTCATAAAATGTCCCTATCAAATTCTGCCAGAATCGAGCTTTGGTCGATTTTGGCTTTCCTTGTTTCTTCTCTTTGGGAATCGATTTCGGCAAACACTCTTACTTCAGTTAAGCTTTACATTATTACCTTAAATTCCTGTATACTTTTGTCCTTTATTTATTTGTACATCTGCAGCTATCATCTAAAGATCATGTTTGCATCGTAATGATTCGGCACATGCATCTTGTTGTTCCACATTTGCTTTCGATATATGCCTCTTCCAGTTTCATTTCATTGGACATTGAATTCACCTAACTTTCTTATTTCAATTGAGCTATATGTGATTTCTTAAAATCCTTGTATGCTCTTGCTTTTGTTTTCTTTCAAATCTGAATACATTTATGAAAGATTATGTTTGTATCGTATTGACTCGAAAGGCATATATACATTTCGTTGTTCCGCATGTGCTTCCGATATGTCCCAATTCATTATTCACAATACCCTTTTGTACTTTGGTGTTTGTGGGATTATTTGGACCTTTGCCAAAAATGGTAAAGGGTATGTGCTTAGAGCCCACGATGCTCTAGATTATGTTTGGTGGTCATTCAGAAATGGATGGACCATATTATGTTTGGAATCCCACTTCACCTTCTATTTGTTTGATATGATATCCAAAGCTTTGGCTATGTTTCTATGCATGCTTTGGATAAGAATGAAATGAATGCATCGTCATGTGACATTTGAGCTTCTATTCATGTTTTGTTCTTTGATATGTTTCCGAAATGTTATAAGTCTTTGTTATACCTTAAAAACTACCATATGTCATCGATATGCTCCTTATGCCAATGATATGCTCCAATTATCTTTCCTTGATTGTATGTACAAAACGTGCTTCGAACGATATGACATTGTAATTCTGCATTCAAACAAAACATGCTACTTTTTCCTCTTGTATCTCTGCTTTATATTTTGATACCTTATTTGTTTGAAACCTGTCCTCTTTGCTATGGATATGTTAGTCATTTGCTGAGTTTTATATGCTCACCTTGTTGCTGATAGGATCGGAGCGGCACTAAGAGGGGGGGGGGGGGGGGGGGGGGTGAATTAGTGCAGCAAATTAAAACTTCGGTTTCGACAAATCTTTCGTACGATAAGAATGGAACTTGAAAAGCTAAACTTGAAAGTGTATTCTTAAAGTTGTGCAGCAAAGGTAATAAGGAACTAAAGCATGTAAGAAGGTTTGCAGTAATGTAAATAGCAATAATGAAATACAAACCAGAGATTACGTCGATTTTAGAGTGGTTCGGTCAAATGACCTACATCCACTTGCGAGGCCCCTCTTCGATGAGGCTCCCACCTTCCACTAGCAAATCTCTTGAAATGGAAGGGCAAATACCCCTCTTACAACCTTTTACAAGCAGTTCAACCTCTTACAAATTTTCAGCAAGAAAGAATGAGGAGAACTCTAGAAAATTGAAAACAAGAAAGGCAAAGACTCTTCTAAGACTTTTCTCTCAATCACTTGCTGCACAAAAGTTGTAATCTCAGCTGAGATTTGAGGGGTATTTATAGGCCTCAAGAGGATTCAAATTTTGGGCTCCAAAATTTGAATTCTCTTTGGGTTCCCGATACTGGCGGTGCCACCGCCCAGCCAAGCGGTGCTGGGAGGTGCAACCGCCCAGCCCAGGAGGTGTCACCGCCCAGCTCTCGGGTGCTGGGCGGTGCCACCGCCTAGGCCAAGTCAGCTCACTGGTTGGGCTCCAAACTTGGCCCAAACCAGTCCGAACTCGGGCCCAATTGGCCCCTACTTGGGTTATAGGATTAACACCTAATCCTAACCCTAATTAACGTACTAACTACAAATTTAAAGACATTTTCTAAGCTATTACAAAGTCCATAAGTCAAGACTTCTTACGGCGAGCTTTCGGCGAACTTCCGACGGTCCTCCGATAAACTCTCGAAAACCATTATGCGGACTCCCGGCAAGCTCCTAGACTTCACGATTTGATCTTGGCGAGTTCCAATGAGCTTCTTCGGCAAGCTCCGTGTTAGGATCGGAGTGGCACTAAGAGGGGGGGGTGAATTAGTGCAACGGATTAAAACTTCGGTTTTAGTAAAATCTTTCGTACGATAAGAACGGAACTTGAAAAGCTTAACTTGAAAGCGTATTCTTAAAGTTGTGCAGCAAAGGTAATGATGAAACAAAGCAAGTAAGAAGATTTGCAGTAATGTAAATGACAATAAGAAATGCAAACCAGATATTACGCCGTTTTTAAAGTGGTTCGGTCAAGTGACCTACATCCACTTGCGAGGCCCCTCTTCGATGAGGCTTCCACCTTCCACTAGCAAATCTCTTGAAAGTGAAGGGTGAATACCCCTCTTACAACTTTTACAAGCGGTTCACTCTCTTACAGATTTTCAACAAGAAAGAAGGAGGTGAACACTAGCAAATTAAAAACAAGACAAGCTAACACTTTTCTAAGGCTTTTCTCTCAAACACTTGCTGCTCAAAAAGTTGTTCTCTCAGCTGAGATTTGAGGGGTATTTATAGGCCTCAAGAGGATTCAAATTTTGGGCTCCAAAATTTGAATTCTCTTAGGGTTCCCGGTGCTGGAGGTGCCACCGCCCAGCCAGGCGGTGCCACCGCCCAGCGCTCGGGTGCTGGACGGTGCAACCGCCCAGCCAAGGAGGTGTCACCGCCCAGCTCTCGGGTGCTGGGCGGTGCCACCGCATGGCTCTTATCAGCTCACTGGTTGGGCTCCAAACTTGGCCCAAACCAGTCTGAACTCGGGCCCAATTGGCCCCTACTTGGGTTATAGGATTAACACCTTATCCTAACCCTAATTAACGTGCTAACTACGAATTTAAAAACATTTTCTAAGCTATTACAAAGTCTGAAAGTCAAGACTTCTTTCGACGAGCTTCCGGCGAACTTCCGGCGGTCTTCCGACAAACTCTCGGAAACCATTCTGCGGACTCCCGACAAGCTCGTAGACTTCACGATTTGATCTCGGCGAGTTCCAACGAGCTTCTTGGGCAAGCTCCGATCTTTCTCGGTGAGCTCCGTGAACTTCCGACGAACCTTTTGGCAAGCTTCCGAAAAACCCTTCGGCAAGCTCCCTACTCATTCTCGGCTAGTTCCGGCAGCATTCCCGACGAGCCTTCGGACTTCCATCGAACTCTCGAACTCCCAACGAATCCTTCGTGCTTGACTCCGGCACTTTGTTTCGCTTTATGTCTTCATCGTTATCGTAGTTAATCCTGCACACACAAGCCAAAACTCTACTCCGATCTAGACAATTATTACAACGCGAATTGACATTCTGTTGCCTGGCACGTCATTGGTTGGCGCTTCGTCCGATTCTTCGGTGCATCGTCCTCTCTTGTGGCTTATTGCCCAATCGGCGGTTGACCTCCGTAACCCCGATATCCTTGGCGCAATTCCGCTCTCCTTGGCCCAATGCCCGACGTCCGAAGCCTTTTGCCGTCCAATACCCTAACGTGATCTCCTCCGGCACAACGTCAATTCCTCCTACGTTAACTGTCTAGTCCTAATCGAGTAGACCTGCATCACTCAAAATACAGTTAAACATAAACATAATTATCAATTAGTTTCATCATCAAAATACGAGATTCAACAATCTCCCCCTTTTTTATGATGACAACTAATTGATGACTAACGGAGTTAACTTTAACTCCCCGGAGTTTAACCAAACTCCCCCTATCAATATGCCATTGATAGAACACTTGGATTATCCCAAATCCAAGTAACATTCGTCACTAGTTCTGATAAACATTTAAACCATCATGCAAATATATAAATTATTCAATTTAATGCATGAAGTCATCAATATACTTCTCCCCCTTTGTCATCAACAAAAAGGAGAAGTTCCTACTCTTATGTGTTTATTATATAGGTTCAAACCATTGCATGAAAAACATAATATTAAATTTTTATCATCATGCAATTTTGAAGATAGAAAATTTAGCAAGTAATGCATCATGCTTGGGACATTCAAGCTATCATGTTTTAGATATGCAAGTTTTACAGCATATAAGATAGCACTTTTGGTAATATTCAAGATAGCAAGTTCTACATCATGCAAGCTAGCAATATTGAGATGTTCAAGAAAGCAACTCTTGCTTCTTGAAATATGCAAATTGTAAGCTAGCAAATTTTTGCTTCCTTTGCAATGTTTGAGCTAGCAATTTTGCTTCTGTTGCAAAGTGCAAGTTAGTATGTTTTGCATCTTGAGATAAACAAGATTGTATTTTTGGTATGCAAATTTATAGTATACAAGCTATCAACTTTTGCACATAAAAAGTTAGCAAAATTTTACATCTTTTGAGATGTGCAAGATGGACTATTTTGCCTCTTTTCAAATTGTGCAAGCTAGCAAATTTGCTATCTAGCAAGTTTTGCTCCCCCTTTGTCAGTGTCAAATAGAAGGGAATAATAATACAATCATGTAATTCATTTCTCTTTACTATAATATTCAAATCATGATAAGGGTAAATAATAAAGATGAAAAATGAATGTCAAAAGACATATATCATTTTTGACAAATTTCTTCTTTTGTAGATAGAAAACATGATAGGAAACAATCTTGATTCAAAAAGAAAACTCAAGTTATAAATTATCAAGATATCAAGTAGTATGTCATGGTTTACAAAAACAAGTTTCTTGCTAGTTAATAGCAAAAAGAATCTCAATTCATGCATATAAAATCTTATGATTCACATAGAACATCTCCTCTTTTATAAAACGAGAGAATCATGATGAAGAATCTTGATTTACATAGAGTTTCAAAATATAATTATCAATATCATGAATACTAAAAGACCATGAAAATTTTGATAAATATCCTTTTAAATAGAAAACAAACTTGATTCATTCAATAGAAAATTGTGAGAAATCAAGATCATGATTTCAATAAAATCCATTAAATTCAAATCATTTTCATAATCCATGAGATTCATAAAAATAATACAAATAGATTCATCAAAATCAATAATATAGAAAAAATAATTTTCAAGAAGAAAAATGTTCTTCTCTTTTAGTTGCTTCAATTCATGTGATTTATTTCATTCAAGCATGCCTCCCTTTTTTTTTTTATGTCAAATAAAAACATGTATCATGTTTAAAACCAAAAGTGCTAGATTTATTATGACAAGGATCAATAAGGCACTTTCATTATGGTAAAAAGAAAATCGATAATCTGTAAATTACAAGATTCATTATGCATAATTTTAAAAATCTTATGCATAGAACAAAATCATCAATCATGATATCAAGACATTTATCATTTAAAGCATTCATGATTCACATCATATGCAATACATCACATATATTATCATAATAAAAGGCATAAGTATTGCATGCATCATTCCAAATTATAAATATTTCAAATCATAATGGTATTAATTTGTCAAATTGCATCCTACCATGCATGATCATAACTTTTCATTTGTATGCATCAAAATAATCTCAAGAGTATTTCATGCATGTCTTTATATCACCAAATAAGGAATATCAAGAAGAAAATAATTGGTGATGAGATAAACATTTCATGAATATAAGGAATTACATAAAAATTTTATCATGAAGGATTAGAACATGTGAATACCAGAAGACATGATTTCTTTTTGAAAAACCTACTCATTAATAATCAAAAGAAAAGAAAATCTTAGGAGATCGATTAATGAAAAATCTTGATTCATAATAAATCTTAATTTGTAAATATCACGGAATCAAGATCATGATTTTAGATAAAACTCATTCAAATTCAAATAGTCTAAATCATCAAAATCTCAACATTTCTTTCGAGAGATTCAAAATGACATAAATAATTTTATTGGTCTCTTAGGTATAAATCAATAAGATAGAGAAAAAGAATATTTTCAATAAAAAATCTTTCCTCCTTTTGTTTCAACTTATTGATTGATTCCATGCATGCATCTCCTTTTCTTTCAAATCCATGCATCATCGTTTTAAAACAAAAAAAAATCAAAGATCATCAAGATAAAAAAGTGCAACACATAATTCCAAAAAAAAAATGATTTCAACTCATTACTTCAAGTCAAATCAATATCGTGATTTTGATATAACTCATTTCTAATTCAAATCATCAAACCAAAATCATTTTCAAGGGATTCATATAAATCAACAAGATAGAGAAAATTAATTTTCAAGAACAATGCTTTTCTCTTTTTAGTTATTTAAATTCATGTCATTTATGCTAGATAAAAATGTGCATCAACATTTAGGATCGAAAAATGAATTTTGTCATAAAAACCATCAAGACCAAAAAATCATCATGTATAACTTTACAATCTCATGCATAAAATCATCAAATCATAGCATCAAAACTTTCAGTAGTTTCATTACAACATCAAGTAAGGTTTTATTGAACATAATTTTGAATGATTCTTATAGATATTTAAAATTTCTTTAGTTTTACTTTATATGATTGACTTTATATTAGCATGCTTCAAATTTTTGTTCTTATGTCAAAACTATACATCATGTTTGAAAACCAATGATAAGGTTCATAAAAAAATCATCAAACCTTCCATTCAAAAGTCATGCATCGTCATTGAAAATCAATATGGAAATCGTCAAAATACAAATTCTTGCTTCTCAAGCACATATATAAGATTAATCTTACTAGGTGTATAAGCATTATATTTATATCTAACATTTTATTGCATTAACATAACACAAGCAATTTTCAAGAAAATTAATCCTAAACTAAATTAAAAATAACTCAAGAAAGTATTATGTAATTTCGAAATAAATTAGTGGGATTTTGATTACCTCATTGTTGAAAGAGGGTGAGGCATAGTTTGCCACCTCGCCTTTCTTGATTTTCTCCTCGTCTTCGGAAGAGCTCAATTCATCCCAACTTTTGTTCTTCTTGCGTTCAAAGCAAGTAGTTCCATTCTTTTTGCTTTTTAATTTTTGTTTCATTAGTAGTTTAAGTTCACCATCACTTGAGCTTATGCTCGAGTGGTCTTCATGTGTTCTATGTCCCAAATCCTTCCTATCATTTGGAAGGTTGTTCTCGAGTTTCTTTTTTGTCACATTGTTCATTTCGTAGGTCATTAGAGACCCAATAAGTTCTTCGAGAGGGAATGTTTTAAGGTCCTTGGCCTCTTGAATGGCCGTAACTTTTGGATCCCAACTTTTTGGAAGGGATCTTAAGATTTTAGTGACTAGTTCAAAATTAGAAAAACTTTTACCAAGAGCTTTGAGTCCATTGATGACATCCGTGAACCGGGTGTACATGTCTCCGATGGACTCACTTGGTTTCATCCGGAAAAGTTCGTAAGAATGCACAAGAATATTGATTTTGGACTCTTTCACTCGGCTAGTGCCTTCATGAGTGACCTCTAGAGTTCTCCAAATATCAAAAGCCGAGTCACACATCGAAACACGATTAAATTCATTTTTGTCAAGTGCACAATATAAGGCATTCATAGCCTTTGCATTTAGAGAAAACATCTTCTTCTCCAAATCATTCCAATGGTTCATTGGGAGAGAAGACATTTCAAATCCATTTTCGACTATGTGCCATAAATTCAAATCCAAAGAAAGTAAGAAAACTCTCATTCGAGTTTTCCAATAAGTGTAGTCCGTCCCATTGAAAAAGGGAGGACAAATGAGAGAGTGACCCTCTTCAAAAGCCGTAAAGAGCCATTTCTATTTGGGTTTTAAACCAAGGTAGAAAAATGTGGCTCTGATACCAATTGTTAGGATCGGAGTGGCACTAAGAGGGGGGGGTGAATTAGTGCAGCGGATTAAAACTTTGGTTTTAGTAAAATCTTTCGTACGATCAGAACGGAACTTGAAAAGCTTAACTTGAAAGCATATTCTTAAAGTTGCGCAGCAAAGGTAATGATGAAACAAAGCAAGTAAGAAGATTTGCAGTAATGTAAATGACAATAAGAAATGCAAACCAGATATTACGCCGTTTTTAAAGTGGTTCGGTCAAGTGACCTACATCCACTTGCGAGGCCCCTCTTCGATGAGGCTTCCACCTTCCACTAGCAAATCTCTTGAAAGTGAAGGGTGAATACCCCTCTTACAACTTTTACAAGCGGTTCACTCTCTTACAGATTTTCAACAAAAAAGAAGGAGGTGAACACTAGCAAATTAAAAACAAGACAAGCTAACACTTTTCTAAGGCTTTTCTCTCAAACACTTGCTGCTCAAAAAGTTGTTCTCTTAGCTGAGATTTGAGGGGTATTTATAGGCCTCAAGAGGATTCAAATTTTGGGCTCCAAAATTTGAATTCTCTTAGGGTTCCCGGTGCTGGAGGTGCCACCGCCCAGCCAGGCGGTGCCACCGCCCAGCGCTCGGGTGCTGGACGGTGCAACCGCCCAGCCAAGGAGGTGTCACCGCCCAGCTCTCGGGTGCTGGGCGGTGCCACCGCCTGGCTCTTATCAGCTCACTGGTTGGGCTCCAAACTTGGCCCAAACCAGTCCGAACTCGGGCCCAATTGGCCCCTACTTGGGTTATAGGATTAACACCTAATCCTAACCCTAATTAACATGCTAACTATGAATTTAAAGACATTTTCTAAGCTATTACAAAGTCTGCAAGTCAAGACTTCTTTCGACGAGCTTCCGGCGAACTTCCGGCGGTCTTCCGACAAACTCTCGGAAACCATTCTGCGGACTCCCGGCAAGCTCGTAGACTTCACGATTTGATCTCGGCGAGTTCCAACGAGCTTCTTGGGCAAGCTCCGATCTTTCTCGGTGAGCTCCGTGAACTTCCGACGAACCTTTTGGCGAGCTTCCGAAAAACCCTTCGGCAAGCTCCCTACTCATTCTCGGCTAGTTCCGGCAGCATTCCCGACGAGCCTTCGGACTTCCATCGAACTCTCGAACTCCCAACGAATCCTTCGTGCTTGACTCCGGCACTTTGTTTCGCTTTATGTCTTCATCGTTATCGTAGTTAATCCTGCACACACAAGCCAAAACTCTACTCCGATCTAGACAATTATTACAACGCGAATTGACATTCTATTGCCCGGCACGTCATTGGTTGGCGCTTCGTCCGATTCTTCGGTGCATCGTCCTGTCTTGCGGCTTGTTGCCCAATCGGCGGTTGACCTCCGCAACCCCGATATCCTTAGTGCAATTCCGCTCTCCTTGGCCCGATGCCTGACATCCGAAGCCTTCTGCCGTCCAATACCCTAACGTGATCTCCTCCGGCACAACGTCAATTCCTCCTGCGTTAACTGTCTAATCCTAATCGAGTAGACCTGCATCACTCAAAATACAGTTAAACATAAACATAATTATCAATTAGTTTCATCATCAACATACGAGATTCAACACTCCGATCTTTCTTGGTGAGCTCCGCGAACTTCCAACGAACCTTCCGGTGAGCTTCCGAAAAACCCTTCGGTAAGCTCCCTACTCATTCTCGGCTAGTTCCGGCAATATTCCCGACGAACCTTCGGACTTCCGTCGAACTCTCGAACTCCCAACGAATCCTTCGCGCTTGACTCCGACACTTTGTTTTGCTTTATGTCTTCGTCGTTAACGTAGTTAATCTTGCACACACAAGCTAAAACTCTACTCCGATCTAGACAATTATTACAACGGGAATTGACATTCTATTGCCCGGCACGTCATTGGTTGGCGCTTCGTCCGATTCTTCGGTGCATCGTCCTCTCTTACGGCTTGTTGCCCAATCGGCGGTTGACCTCCGCAACCCCGATATCCTTGGCGCAATTTCGCTCTCCTTGGCCCGATGCCCGACGTTCGAAGCATTCAGCCATCCAATATCCTGATGTGATCTCCTCCGGCACAACGTCAATTCCTCCTGCCTTAATTGTCTAATCCTGATCGAGTAGACCTGCATCACTCAAAATACAGTTAAACATAAACATAATTATCAATTGGTTTCATTATCAAAATACGAGATTCAACAATCTCCCCCTTTTTGATGATGACAACCAATTGATGACGGAGTTAAACTTGACTCCCGGAGTTTAAACAAACTCCCCCTATCAATATGCCATATTGATAGAACCTTGAATTCAAACTGAATTCAAGTCATTGCAATATTCATCATGAATACTTGCAACACGTCATTATGAACTCATGCATAGACTTATGCATATCATGTTATCAACATACTTCTCCCCCTTTGTCATCAACAAAAAGGAGAAGTACAACTATTCTTTATGTTTGTAATATAAGTTCAACTCATTGCATGAAAAATATAATATTAAGTTTTATCATCATGTAGTTTTGAAGCTAGAAAATTTAGCAAGTAATGCATCATGCTTAGGACATTCAAGCTATCAAGTTTTAGATATGCAAGTTTTACAGCATACAAGATAGCACTTTTGGTAATGTTCAAGATAGTAAGTTCTACATCATGCAAGCTAGCAATATTGAGATGTTCAAGAAAGCAACTCTTGCTTCTTGAAATATGCAAATTTGTCAAGTTTTGCTAGATGTGCAAGTTAGCATTTTTGCCTCTTAAGATAGGAAAGATAGCACATTTGCTTCTTTTGAGATAGCAACTTTTTGCTTCTCTTTAGACTACAAGCTAGCAATTTTTACGATATGTAAGTTTCACAATATACAAGCTAGCAAAAATTTCGAAAGCAAATGCAAGATAGCTTTCTTGTGTAAGCTCATAATTCTTGCTTCCTATTGCAATGTGCAATTTGCAAATTTTGCTTCTTGAGATAGGCAAGATAGCACTTTTGTAATTTTTGTTTCTTAAGATAGGCAAGCTTGTGATGTTCAAAATAATAAGCTCTTTCTTCTAGAAGTGCCATTTTTGCTTTCTTTGCAAAGTGTAAGCTAGCAAAATGTTTGAAAAAATGATCAAGTTTTGCAACATACAAGCTAGCAAAAATGTCAAACTAGCAAGAGATAATGTTTTACATGAGGCAAGCAAACAATTTGGCAAATGTTACATTTGCATCTTCTCTTTTGAGAAGTGCAATTTTTGCTTTCATCTTGAATTGTGCAAGCTAGTTAGTTTGCCTCTTTTCATGATGTCCACGCTAGAAATTCTTGCTCCCCTTTGTCATTGTCAAAAAGAAGGGAAGACCCTTATATCAATTTTCATATTATGACAAAGGTAAGTATCATTCTTATTTGTGCATCATTATATATTCAAATTAAAACATACACAATTTCAATAACCTTATTTTTCATGCACGATACCGAAAAATAAATCAATCATCATTAATAAGCATATCATACATGATACTCAAACATTAAAATTTTCAAGCATTTATCAACATGTTGATCATGATACCAAACATTCATCATTTAAAGCATTCATGATACACATCATATGCAATACATCACATAAAAAACATAAGTGTTGCATGCATCATTTTAGCAACAATTCGTAGCATTTCATCATATGACAAGATATCAGCAAGTAAAATTACAATGCTAGTTCTTGATATCTTAATATGATGCAAACATGGCATATGGCAATCATAGCATTTCGATTATCAATTTTTCATATATTTCGATGCAAGCTTCTTTTGATATCTCAACATAATTCAAATTTAAATATGGTACTTATTAATTCATATATTTATCATTCAAATATGGCACTCATAGTATCAATTCATATATTTCTCCCCCTTTGTCATTACCGAAAAGAAGGGAGAAATCGATGGACAAAATATTTTAATCA
Source organism: Musa acuminata AAA Group (assembly GCF_036884655.1). Lineage (NCBI taxonomy): Eukaryota > Viridiplantae > Streptophyta > Magnoliopsida > Zingiberales > Musaceae > Musa > Musa acuminata. The sequence goes on along the minus strand of NC_088358.1, from coordinate 11,723,228 downwards.
TTATACAAGCCAACTTACAAAATCATGTCATGATATCAAGAAAATTCAAGAAGGACATGATTCATTCAATAAATCCTTTTAATAGAGCAAAAAGATTATACAACTAAGGATCATGATTAAAATATATCAATATCGTAGATCAAGTCATGATTCGTGATTCATCATAAAGCAAATTAATTTTCAATCATCTCATAAGGCTTTTAAGGAATTTTTGAAACATAGGAGAATGATTAATTTAAGCATGCAATGTTTCAATTAAATTCAAGTCATGAATACCAATACTTTCATATTGTGAGTATCAATTCATGAATACCAAAAGATATTATTTGTGATTCCAATTTTACAAGATCAAGATTATGATTTAAATAAAACTTATTCAAATCAAATTGGTAACTTGAAACTCATAATCAAGTCATCAAAATCAATTTTGAGATTCACAAAATATCATGAAATCATTAATCTTGATCCGATGAGAAAAGCATTTTTGAAGTGATTCTTTTTCATCTAAGTATGCCTTAGTCATTATATGCCAAATCAAGATAAGCATGAAAGTTCAAGACATAAAGGCAAAATCTTATAAAACAGCTAATCAAGCAAGATTTTAAACATCTATTTTCAAGCTAGAGTAAGTCAAGGATTCAATTATCTTATGTCATGAATTCCAATAGGCATCTCAAATTATCAACATCACATTAAAAAGATATTTCAAAAAGACATATCGATAAGTGATTCATTTGCATCATTTTATTTTTGGAAGATTCTCCTCTTTCGTAAATAAATCTAGGAGAACAAAATGAATTAAGGGAGATATAATATGATTGAAGCATTGAACATAATTCATATTTAAAATGTGTCTCATGTCATAAGTATGAATCAAGCATTTGTGAAATCCGAAATCATCCTCAAAATCACATTCAATAAATTCATACATGACAAGCATAGATTTATTGAAAAATCGATAAGATAGAGGATCGTATTTCGTTTTTATAAATTTCTATTCATGTGATTTGCTTCTTATAAGCATTCATTTACCTTTAATAAAACAAGTGTCAATATTTAAGACGGAAAGGTAAATTTCATAGAACAAATCATCAAGTATGATTCCATGATAATATCCTTTTAATATCTTGATATTCATCATCAAGTATGATTTCAAAAAAATATGTTTAAGAGAAATCATTAAGACCAAATACATGATACACTCATTTATTTTTAAAATATTCATCATGTTTATTTTCATAAGATTCACAAGATTGGTAAACTAAATTCATTAATCTCAATAGGATATAAAATTTATTTCCATTTCATATAATTGATTTTATGTGAGGGTGTTCAAATCTTTTTGTGAAAACATGTATGATCATTTAAAATCAAAACAAAAGTTTCGTCATAAAACCGTCAAGACCAAACACATCAAAAATAAAACATCATGATATCACATCTATCATCAAAAGACTATCAAGAAATTCATACATAGATGTACATACACTTTGTCATCTTAATATGTCATGAGAATGTCATCTTAATTCATCATAAAAATGATTAAACTAAAAACATGTTAATCCAAAATGAGAGTATCAAATCAATATTCACTTCAAAAACTCATGCATGACATAAAATCATCAAAATACACATGCATGAATTAATCCTAAGCATTATATATAACTATCATCCATAATGTTGCATACATCATTCAACATTTCAAAACATAACATGTATGAAACCTTAGCAATATACTTTTCATGATCAATTTTTTAATTTTTTCAAAGATGCTAAAAAGAAAAACATGATATAATTTTTGAAAAATAATTTTTTTTTATTTCCTATTCCTACTATCTAAATTAAGAACTCATTAAAAACTTTAAGTAATTTCAAAATAATTCAAGAGAGTTGAGTTACTTACCTTGTAGTTGAAGCTCGTCAAAGCCCTCATCGTTTCACCTTTGGAAGTTCTTGATTCATCCTTGGTTGCCTTCCTCTTCTTTGGCCTCTTCCTCCGTTTAAGTTCATTGTTTATTTTAGATTTTTGTTTAATGAACTTATTAAGAGTTAGTGTTCGAAGTTCAAGTTCATCATTGTCCTCATCACTTGAGTCATCGCTCAAGTGGTATTTATTTGTCCGGAGTTTCAAATCCTTCCTGTTCTTTGGAAGGTGGTCCAAGTGTTCATTGTGTTCATCATGTGCATTGCGCACCATTTCATATGTCATCAATGAGCCGATAAATTCTTCAAGTGGAAAAATATTTAAATCTTTTGTTTCTTTTATTGCCGTTACTTTTGATTCCCAAGCTTTAGAAAGTGATCGTAAAACTTTACTAACAAGTTCAAAATTTGAGAAACATTTGCCAAGAGCTTGTAAACCATTGACGACATCCGTGAAACGGGTATACATGTCAACAATGGTTTCGCTCGGCTTCATTTGAAAAAGCTCGAAATCATGCATTAAAATGTTGATTTTCGAATCTTTAACTCTAGAAGTGCCTTCGTGTGTGATTTCAAGAGTGTGCCATATGTCGAAATCCGTTTCGCATAAAGAAACCCGATTGAACTCATTTTTGTCCAAAGCGCAAAATAAGGCATTCATAGCCTTTGCGTTTAAAGAAAACATCTTCTTCTCCAAATCATTCCATTGGTTCATTGGAAGAGAAGACATTTCAAATCCATTTTCGACTATGTGCCATAAATTCAAATCCAAAGAAAGTAAGAAAACTCTCATTCGAGTTTTCCAATAAGTGTAGTCCGTCCCATTGAAAAAGGGAGGACAAATGAGAGAATGACCCTCTTGAAAGCAGTAAAGAGCCATTTCTATTTGGATGTTAAACCAAGGTAGAAAAACGTGGCTCTGATACCAATTGTTAGGATCGGAGCGACACTAAGAGGGGGGGGGGGGGTGAATTAGTGCAGCGGATTAAAACTTCGGTTTCGACAAATCTTTCGTACGATAAGAATGGAACTTGAAAAGCTAAACTTGAAAGTGTATTCTTAAAGTTGTGCAGCAAAGGTAATAAGGAACTAAAGCATGTAAGAAGGTTTGCAGTAATGTAAATAGCAATAATGAAATGCAAACCAGAGATTACGTCGATTTTAGAGTGGTTCGGTCAAATGACCTACATCCATTTGCGAGGCCCCTCTTCGATGAGGCTCCCACCTTCCACTAGAAAATCTCTTGAAATGGAAGGGAAAATACCCCTCTTACAACCTTTTACAAGCAGTTCAACCTCTTACAAATTTTCAGCAAGAAAGAATGAGGAGAACTCTAGAAAATTGAAAACAAGAAAGGCAAAGACTCTTCTAAAACTTTTCTCTCAATCACTTGCTGCACAAAAGTTGTAATCTCAGCTGAGATTTGAGGGGTATTTATAGGCCTCAAGAGGATTCAAATTTTGGGCTCCAAAATTTGAATTCTCTTTGGGTTCCCGATACTGGCGGTGCCACCGCCCAGCCAAGCGGTGCCACCGTCCAGCGTTCGGGTGCTGGGAGGTGCAACCGCCCAACCCAGGAGGTGTCACCGCCCAGCTCTCGGGTGCTGGGCAGTGCCACCGCCTAGCCTAGGCGGTGCCACCGCCTAGGCCAAATCAGCTCACTGGTTAGGCTCCAAACTTGGCCCAAACCAGTCCGAACTCGGGCCCAATTGGCCCCTACTTGGGTTATAGGATTAACACCTAATCCTAACCCTAATTAACGTACTAACTATGAATTTAAAGATATTTTCTAAGCTATTACAAAGTCCATAAGTCAAGACTTCTTCCGGCGAGCTTCCGGCGAACTTCCGACGGTCTTCCGATAAACTCTCGAAAACCATTCTGCGGACTCCCAGCAAGCTCCTAGACTTCACGATTTGATCTTGGCGAGTTCCAACGAGCTTCTTCGACAAGCTCTAATCTTTCTTGGTGAGCTCCGCGAACTTCCAACGAACCTTCCGGTGAGCTTCCGAAAAACCCTTCGGCAAGCTCCCTACTCATTCTCGGCTAGTTCCGGCAATATTCCCGACGAACCTTCGGACTTCCGTCGAACTCTCGAACTCCCAACGAATCCTTCGCGCTTGACTCCGACACTTTGTTTTGCTTTATGTCTTCGTCATTATCATAGTTAATCCTGCACACACAAGCTAAAACTCTACTCCAATCTAGACAATTATTACAACGTGAATTGACATTCTGTTGCCCGGCACGTCATTGGTTGGCGCTTCGTCCGATTCTTCAGTGCATCGTCCTCTCTTGCGGCTTGTTGCCCAATCGGCGGTTGACCTTCGCAACCCCGATATCCTTGGCGCAATTTTGCTCTCCTTGGCCCGATGCCCGATGTTCGAAGCATTCAGCCATCCAATATCCTGATGTGATCTCCTCCGGCGCAACGTCAATTCCTCCTGCCTTAATTGTCGAATCCTGATCGAGTAGACCTGCATCACTCAAAATACAGTTAAACATAAACATAATTATCAATTGGTTTCATCATCAAAATACGAGATTCAACAGTTGCCATGTAAATTTTTCAGGATAGCTTATCGCTCACTAAAATGTGTAAATTGGGTTGAGGCAGTGGAAGACTAGAAGATTTTGGGGTAAATATTTTGTACTTGATAGGTTGATATTGTATAAGTTCTTTTTGGGTATAATGAAATATCAATGACAAATCTAGATTGATGTATCTTGTAAATATTTGAAAAGTACCTCTTACGTCAAGATTTTAGAAATGTTATGTCTAAACTGTGTACTGATATAAACATGTAGTACATGTTGGTTTTGTGATTGCATTAATTGTCGCGCTTATGGATTTATGATATAGTTATGGTTTAGTTAAGTTGCTTTTGGATTTTAAGATTCATCTAGTGACATGATGTATGATTATAAACTGCACAGGTTTTGTGAATTGTGGATTGTAGAGGTGAATGACTTGAATGTTTTTCTTAGTGACCTCAAATGTATGATTGGATCCTGGATTGTTTGTTGAATTATATTATTATCAATCTTGAATTAGGTTCACACCTCCTAAATGAGAATTAAATTAGAGAGGGGCGTGACAGTTCACCTCCTTCTTTCTTGCTGAAAATTTGTAAGAGTGTGAACCGCTTGTAAAAGGTTGTAAGAGGGGTATTTGTCCTTCCCCTTCAAGAGATTTGCTAGTGGAAGGTGGGAGCCTCATCGAAGAGGGCCTCGCAAGTGGATGAAGGTCATTTGACCCAACCACTTTAAAATTGGCGTGATCTCTGGTTTGCATTTTCTTATTGCTATTTACATTATTGCAAACCTTCTTACGTGCTTTATTTCCTCATTACCTTTGCTACACACCTTTACGAACATGCGTTCAAGTTTAGCTTTTCAAGTTCATTTTTATCGTATGAAAGATTTGTTGAAACCAACATTTTAATCCGCTGCACTAATTCACCCCCCCCCCCCTCTTAGTGCCGCTCCGATCCTAACAATTGGTATCAGAGCGAGGCTCACTCTCATATTTGGTTTGATACCCAAGAGAGATGGCTTACTCCGGCATACATGAGGGGTCATTCTATCACACGTCCACCCATGTTTAATGGGTCGGATTATACTTATTGGAAGACTCGTATGAGGATCTTCCTCATTTCCATGGATTTCGAGCTTTGGACTATTGTCGAAAATGGATTTCAAAAATCTTCTCTTCCGATGAGCGAATGGAATGAATCGGAGAAGAAGGTTTTTGCTTAAACGCAAAGGCTATGAATGCCTTGTTTTGTGCACTAGATAAAAATAAATTTAATCGTGTTTCAATTTGTGATTCGGCTTTTGATATTTGGAGAACTCTTAAGGTCACTCATGAAGGCACTAGCCGAGTGAAAGAGTCCAAAATCAACATCCTTGTGCACTCTTACGAACTTTTCCGAATGAAACCAAGTGAGTCCATCGGAGACATGTACACCCGTTTCACGGATGTCATCAATGGACTCAAAGCTCTTGGTAAAGATTTTACTAACTTTAAACTAGTAACTAAAATCTTAAGATCCCTCCCTAAAAGTTGGGATCCAAAAGCTACGGCCATTCAAGAGGCCAAAGACCTTAAAACATTCCCTCTTGAAGAACTTATTGGGTCTCTAATGACCTACGAAATGACATGTCAAGCTCATGACGAGCTCGAGAACCCCCTTCCATAGAACAGGAAGGATATGACACTCACATCACAAGAAGATCATTTGAAAGGAACATCAAGTGATGAGGACAGTGACAATGACATTGCACTTTTGACTAAAAAAATTTAAAAATTTTTTACGAAAGAATAAATTTAAAAGTAATACAAAAAATAAATTTGAACATAAGAAGGACCAAGTTATTTGCTATGAGTGCAAAAAACCAGGACACTACAAGAACAATTGTCCCTAAGCCAAAAAGAGAACATCACAGAAGAAGGCGCTCAAGGCAACGTGGGATGATTCAAGCGCGTCCGAAGAAGAGGAGTCCAACACCGAGCAAGTTGCTCATTACGCTCTAATGGCCATCGGAGAAAATGTAACGGATTTAATTGATGTAGATTTACCATATCATGAATTATTAAATGCCTTCCATAAGTTATTTGATGAATGTAAGATAATTAGTAGAAAATACAAATTGCTAGAAAAGGAGCATGATAGTCTCACTTATAATTTCGATAAATTAAAGACTAAATATCATGATAGTTTAGCTCCATGTATAAAATACCATGATCTAGAAACTCTCCAAAAGGAGAACTTGCTACTTAAGGACACCTTGAAGAAATTCGAGGTTGGTAGCAAGTCTTTGAACATGATCCTTACAAATAAGGGTCACATTCTTAAAAGAAGTGGAATCAGATTTGTGAGAAGTCCTCACCAAAATCCAACCACCTTCATTAAAGACCTTGTCTTACATGTTCGGCACCAAAGCAATTGTAACTTTTGTTGCAAATATGGACATAAAACTTATAAATGTCCATTCAAGAAAATTAGTCTGAACAAACTAATTTGGGTTCCTAAAAGAACTATGATCAATTCTATGCAATATGATGAATAAGTCAGATCAGTTTTTAAGGCACCCAAAAGAAAATGGGTACCTAAAAATAATCCCTTCTTATAGAAACATACACCATCACAAGCTAGGAGCAAGAGATGGTATCTCGATAGTGGATGCTCAAGACATATGACTGAAGATCCATCTCATTTCTCTATGCTCACTAGCAAAGAAGAAGGGTACGTCACCTTCGGAGACAACAACCAAGGCAAAATCATTGGCAAGGGAACCATAGGTAATAAATTAAATTTTTCTATTGATGATGTCTTACTAATTGATGGATTGAAACATAATCTCTTGAGTGTTAGTCAATTATGCGATAAAGGTTATATCGTTAGATTTGAATAAATGTGTGTATTATTGAAAAACAAAACCATAACATAACTATGATTGCATTAAAACAAAATAATGTCTACACCATCAACCTTGATGAACTAAGTAATGAAATGTGCTTCTCCGCTTTAAATGATGATGCTTGGCTTTGGCATAGGAGACTAGGCCATGCAAGCATGAAACTAATATCTAAGATCTCATCTAGAGAATTAGTACGAGGAATTCCAAATATGAAGTTTATTAAGGACAAAGTATGTGATGCATGTCAACTAGGTAAACAAATAAAAACTAATTTCAAACCAAAAATTCAAATTAGCACCACTAGACCATTACAATTGATTCATTTGGACTTATTTGGACCAATTGACATGACAAGTCTAGGAGGAAACAAATATGCATTTGTAATTACGGATGACTATACTAGATATACTTGGACCTATTTCTTAGCTCACAAAAGTGATTGTTTCAAGTGTTTCTCTAAATTTTGTAAACTCACTCGAAACGAAAAAGGCTTCATGATTTCATCAATTCGGAGTGATCATGGTGGCGAATTTCAAAACCGTGACTTTCAAAATTTTTGTGAAGTTAATGGATACAATCACAACTTCTCCACTCCGAGAAATCCTCAACAAAATGGTGTAATTGAAAGAAAAAATAGAAACCTACAAGAAATGGTAAGAACGATGTTAAATTAACATAGTCTACCCAAGTATTTTTGGGCCGAAGCCATGAATACGGCTTGCTACATCATGAATAGGGTTCTAATAAGACTGTCCCTATCAAAAACTCCCTATGAATTATGGAATAACAAAAAACCAAATGTTTCATATTTTAAAGTTTTCGGTTATAAATGCTTTATTTTGAATGAAAGGGATGCCTAAGGAAAATTTGATGCTAAATCCGATGAAGGCATCTTTCTTGGTTACTCTTCCGTTTCTAAGGCTTTTCGGGTTTTTAACAAAAGAACCTTAGTAATAGAAGAGTCTATTCATGTAGTTTTTAATGAAAATTTTGATTTAAAGAAAAATGATTTTGATGATGATCTTGGTTTTGATCATTTGAATTTAAATGAACCCCCTCAAAATAGCAACTTGGATGCACCTTCTTCCGAAATTTCCTTACCCAAGGAATGGAAGTATATAGATGCTCATCCAAAGGAGCTAATTATAGGAGATACATCAAAAGGGGTTCAAACTCATTCCTCTTTCAAGAATTTTTATGCTAACACCGCCTTCCTTTCTCAAATCGAACCTAAATGCATTGACGAGGCCTTAAAAGATGATTTTTGGGTTATTGCAATGCTAGAGGAATTAAATCAATTTGAGAGGAATAAGGTATGGAAGTTTGTTCCTAGACCTAGTGACCATTTAGGTATTGGTACTAAATGGGTCTTTAGAAACAAGCAAGACGAAAATGGTATCGTGGTTAGAAACAAGGCTTGATTAGTAGCCAAAGGTTTCAACCAAGAAGAAGGTATCGACTACGAAAAAACCTTCGCTCCTGTGGCAAGATTAGAAGCCATTAGGATGCTCCTTGCCTATGCTAGTAGTAATAATTTTAAACTGTTTCAAATGGATGTCAAAAGTGCCTTCTTGAATGGTTTTATTTCCGAAGAAGTATATGTCGAACAACCTCCCGGATTTGAAAATTCTCTTCTTCCTAATCATGTATTAAAATTGACTAAGGCTCTCTATGGCTTGAAACAAGCTCCTAGAGCTTGGTATGAAAGTTTTAGTTCCTTTCTTATTTTAAATAATTTTACCAAAGGCAAGGTTGATACTACATTGTTTATCAAACATTTTGAAAATAATTTTCTTATTGTATAAATTTATGTTGACGATATTATTTTTGGCTTTTTGGATGAATCATTATGTGAATCATTTGCCAAATATATGAGTCATGAATTTGAAATGAGTTTAATGGGTGAATTAACTTTCTTTTTAGGATTACAAATCAAACAACTTAGTGATGGTATATTTCTTAACCAATCTAAATATACATTAGAATTATTAAAATGATTTAACATGGATAATTCAAAAGCAATAAACACCCCTATGAGTACTTCGACTAAGTTAGATATGGATGAAAATAGTGAAAATTTTGATTAAAAAACATATAGGGGAATGATAGGTAGTCTACTCTACCTCACCGCGAATAGACCGGATATTATGTTTAGTGTAGGACTTTGCGCTAGGTTTCAATCTAATCCTAAATTATCTCATCTTAAGAGTGTTAAAAGAATATTTAGGTATCTTAAAGGAACTCCAAATATAGGATTGTGGTATCCAAAATCTGAAAAATTCGATTTAATAGCTTATGCAAATGCCGATTTTGGTGGATGCAGGATAGATAGAAAAAGTACATCCGGAACATGCCAATTTTTAGGACATGCACTTGTTTCTTGGACTTCCAAGAAACAAAATTCAGTTGCACTATCTACGGCAGAAGCCGAATACATTGCTGCAAGTGCATGTTGTGCACAAGTTGTTTGGATGAAAAATACATTAGAAGACTATGAAATTCACTTCAAATAATTTTATGATAACAAATTGTGTGATTCAAGTCTCATCTCCTTTTTGTTGATGACAAAGGGGGAGAAAAGTGATGACTTGTACCATTTTGATAGCATGACTTATATAAATTACAAAAGCTTGTGTGATACGAATGTCTTATATGCCTTGCAAAATCCTTGAGAATATCGCAAGATTGGTTGATCATATTGAAATCATGCCTTACATCTATATCATGAAATTCATGTTGAAAATCTTTATCTCCTATCATAGTAAAAATCGTCCCTTATCATTCGACTTGAAAATGATTTTCATCGAAGTTTCGTATTTACTTATGCTTAATGAGAATAACGATAAGTTCAACGATTAGAACTTATCGGTTTATGCTTAAATTCAATGGGATGAAATTCAAGTGTTTTTATCTTCTCATAATATGGTATATAGATAGCTGGAGTTATATTTAACTCCGTCATCAATTGATTGTCATCATCAAAAAGGGGGAGATTGTTGAATCTCGAATTTTTATAATAAAATCAATTGATCGGTTAATTGATCTAATCCATACTATTGAGTTAAGTGTGCATGATTAACTACGATAACTAGAAAACATAAAGCAAGAATACCGAAGTCAAGTTTGATGGACGTTTATGAGTCCGAAGAATCGTCGGAGATGCTGTCGGAACCAACCGAGAAGAAATCAGGAACTTGTCAAAATTTTCGGAAGTTCGCCAAAGAGATCGTCGGAGGTTCGTGGAGATCACCGAGAAGGCTCGGCTACTCGTTGAAGTCATCACAAGATCGGGAGCCTGCTGGGAGTCCGTCGGAAGAAATCCGAAGGCATATCGGAAGTCCGTCGGAAGTTCGTCGGAAAGATCGCCAGAACAATACTCGACGTTCATGGTTGAAAACTTGCTTGGGATGTTTTTAGTTACGTAGTTCACATGTAATTAGGATTAGGATTAAAAGATAATCCTATATCCTGGTTAGGGGCCAACTAGGCCCAAAATTAGACTTGGTTTGGGCTGAACTTAAAGCCCAACCAGTGAACCGAAGGGTATTGCGGTGGCACCGCCCAGCACCCGAGAGCGAGGTGGTGGCACCGCTTGGCTAGGCGGTGGCACCGCTAGTACACTGTCAGTGTCAGGCACTGACAGGCGGTGGCACCGCCAGCATCGGGAACCAAAGAGAATTCAAATTTTGGAGCCCAAATTTGAATCCTCTTGAGGCCTATAAATACCCCTCAATTCTCAGTTGAGAAAACAACTTTTTGAGAAGCAATAGATTGAGAAAAAGGTCTTAGAAAAGTCTTAGCAAGTCTTGTTTTCAATTTGCTAGAGTGTTCACCTCCTTCTTTCTTGCTGAAAATTTGTAAGAGTGTGAACCGCTTGTAAAAGGTTGTAAGAGGGGTATTTGTCCTTCCCCTTCAAGAGATTTGCTAGTGAGAGGTGGGAGCCTCATCGAAGAGGGCCTCGCAAGTGGATGTAGGTCATTTGACCCAACCACTTTAAAATTGGCGTGATCTCCGGTTTGCATTTTCTTATTGCTATTTACATTACTGCAAACCTTCTTACGTGCTTTATTTCCTCATTACCTTTGCTGCACACCTTTACGAACACGCGTTCAAGTTAAGCTTTTCATATTCGGTTTTTATCGTATGAAAGATTTGTCGAAACCAACGTTTTAATCCGCTGCACTAATTCACCCCCCCCCCTCTTAGTGCCGCTCCGATCCTAACAGATAGCAAGTCTAATTTGGGGTATGTGTTTACCCTGAATAGAGGAGCAGTATGCTACAAGAGTTCCAAGCAAGATACTACTACTAATTCGACCATAGAGGTGGAGTACATTGTTGTAGTAGAGACAGTAAAAGAGGGAGTCTAGATGATGAAGTTCATCACAAATCTAGGAGTCATGCCAGGCAACGAGGAGCCGTTTCCATGATATTACAACAATAACAGGGCGATTGCTCAAATGAGGGAACCCGGGTCTCATCAAAAGTGTTCTGATGAGGTTCCAACTTATTAGAGAGATCGTGGCCCGAGGAGATATAGTAGTGGAAAGAGTTCTATACGAAGATAACATCGTAGATCCATTGACAAAGCCATTGTTCATATTGTCTTTGAGCGTCACAGGAGTCTGATGGGGATCGGATACATATATATTTAGCTTTAAGTCAAGTGAGAGATTACTAGTAATAAGTGTCCTGTAAGCAAATCACGTGATTGATGGCACGTGTGACATGATACACATTATTTTTGCTTGTTATATTATTTGGCATTTTATCACTTTATATTGCTAGTTGCATATGTGCATATATATATTGTGATGTCCATAGATTTGTGCAATAGGAATCAGATCATGATGAGATCACGATAATAAGACTGATTCACCTTTAAACACTGACTATAAATAATCCTTATCATAGGTTACTCGAGAGGGAGATCAAGATAACCAAATAAATTAGTGTGTTATATACCCATCTATATGATAGAGGCAACTGGTCTCATAGTTGCTAGTGTGGGAACACTAAGGCTATAGTATAGGTGCTCATTGGAGAATGAGTTCACTGATTGATCTACTCACTAAATGTTTGATGATTAATGATACCTCATTATTAGACAATGATTCCGTTGTCCCAATGGTGTAACTGGTCCTTAGAATTGAGATACCAAGGATGTCTTGTATGAGTACTCTACTCTTTGATACCATACTAATAGATTTGGAAGTTTCAGATCTAGCACAATTGGTCATCGGGAGTGGCAATCAAACTTATAAGGGTTATTGAGTATCGATAGAGGATCATTCACTCTCGGTATCATAAAAGGAATATCTCATGTTTTTGTTTAGACAAATCTCTAGTTATGGTCATTCAGATTAAGAGAAAGAGTTATATGGGAGAATCCGATAAGAGTGAGACTCGAATAGAAATTGTATAGATCTGATAGTACCATGCCCGGTATATAATCTCTAGGATATTAGATAAATGAGTGACTATAGGTACACGGTAACTAAAGACAGATAGGTCCAAAGGATTATATTCCCCTATATCCTCTAGGAACTACTACGTAGTTGTTAGGATCAAGAGCGGCACTAAGAGGGGGGGGGGATTAGTGCAGCGGAAAAATTTTACGATTTCAGAAAAATGTTTGTTTCGTTTAAAACTGATTCCGAGGAAAATGGTTTTGATTCAATTTGTTTTGGAGAGAAGTTGAACTTGAAAGCTTTCGTAAAAGTGTAAGAGAAGATTAAGGAGATTTGTAGTAAAGTAAATTACACAAATGAAAAACAAACTGAAATTTAGAGTGGTTTGGTCAAGGTGACCTATATCCACTTTCGGATTCCTCCTCTGATGAGGTCACCGACGTCCACTAAAGGCCTTCCTTCAAAAGGTGAAGACCGAATACCTCTTTACAGCACTTTCTCCTTTTCCTGAGTTTAGGAGACAACTCTTATAAGTCTCACTCCTCTTTCTTGGATGGTTATAAGGCTAAGAGATGAAGGAGGAGAACTATAACTTTTACAACACTTTTATGACTCAAGACTTAAAGATTAAGCCAATACTTTCATGCCATTTCATGTAAAAAAGGGTGAGATTTTTATAGGCCCTAATGACTTTGTGATTGGAGCCAAAAAGTGTCCCATCCCCGAAATCCGGAGTACTAGTGGTACCACCGCCGTTATTGGGCGGTACTATTGCCATTGATTTGACTCTGGGTGGCACCACCGTCGAATAGGGGTGGTACCACCACTGGCAACACTACTGTCGATAGTACCACCGCCCAGTCTAGATGGCACCACCACCTAGAAATCCAGGGGCATTGCCTTCCAAGCGGTGCCACCGTCTACCATGTTTTTAGGGAATGAATTGGGTGCTCAATTCAGCCCAATTCAGCCCTGTTAACGGCCCAGTTGGCTCCTAATTAAGTTAGTGGGATCATCTCTCAATCCTAACTTAATTTACACTCTAACTATGATAATTAAGACATAATTTACAATGCTTCTTGTTCTAGTGCACCAATTGTTCTTCCAACGAGTTTCCGACGTACTTCCGGCAAACATCCGACGAACTCTCGGCAATGTTCCGGTGGACTTCCGGCAAGCTCTTGGACTTTACGACGATATTCTTAGCAAGTTCCGATGAGCTTCTTTGGCAAGCTCCTGGACTTCACGATTGGTTCTGACAGAACTTCCGACAAACGTCCGGATTTCCGTTGAACTCTCGAACTCCCAATGAGATCTCGATCTTGACTCTAGCACAACACTTGCTTTATGTCTTACTACTATCGTAGTTAATCCTGCATATTTTTCTCAACATATAGATTAAACCAAACAATTTATAATTGACTTCATCATCAAAATCTGAGATTCAACAATCTCCCCCTTTTTTATGATGATAATCAATTGATGACGGAGTTAACCTTAACTCTCCCTACCATAACTCTCCCTACCATACTTGAGAAAAGACATTCGTGAATTCAAGGCTTTTGAATTCAAGAAACAAACTGATAAGATAAGTTAATTAAACTTATCAACATGCACATCATGATTCCTATCATGATCTATCGTTCTCAAAATACGATGCCAAGTATTTATCAAAATGATGTCAAGGCATAACATCCATTTTCAAGTATGATATTTCAAATATGAAAGATGACAAAGATAGTAATTCATCATTCTATGGCAAGATATCAATTACAAAATAACAAATTAAGCTATAGATATCTTATCATAATGAAAGAAATTTATAAAACAAACATTTCAAGTATATATGATGAAATACATTGCATACATTTGTCATCAATTTATCATATTTGGTATTATTTCTCCCCCTTTGTCATCAACAAAAAGGAGAACAATTCAACAATGCAAGTGTGGTAAAAAAAATCAAGCAAGTTTCACACTCAAAAGTTTTCATCATTAGATATTATCAACATTAAAATGATTGATTCCAACAACTTCTCCCCTTTTGTCATCACATTTTGCATGAAGAAGAGGAAAGAAGGGAAGGAGGGAATCCATTAAGAACTAAATTTGTGAAATGATTTGAATCAAGTCACAAATGATAAAGAAATTTTCATTAAAACATGTTTTCATTTTGACAAAGAGAAGGGATTCATGAAAAGGATCGAGATATCCATATGAAATCAAATCCCTATGAAAATTATCACACAAATGTTTTCATTATCACACACGAGAATTCATCTTTCAAGGATTAATATATCCATTGGAATTCCTTCAATTATTCATGGGAGAAGAGTATCACATGAAGGAAAAATTCATGAATAAAACTTGATAGTGAGAAGTGCATTACATCAAATCCATTTCTCATTAAAAATTCATAAGAGTGAAATCCATGAGAGATGCATTTATCAATGATTTTCATGAATCAAACATCAAGATATGTATAAACACTTCATGCATTTATAAAATGTTTTGTCATAGCCTATCATCACTACTTGTATGAGATAATATCATTAGTGCTTGTAGCACTCAAAAGTTAAGAATCTGATATTGCATCATGTATAATTAAAACTTCTCAATATTCAATAGTATCATAATCATCAAAGTAAACATGATATTGCATCATTGTATGATAACATGCTTATCATTTAAAGAGATCACAATATCATAGAAACTTTTAGCATCAAAGCACAAAATTCCAACATCAAGTAAACATTTTATTGAAGCACACAACTTTATCATCATGTAAAATTCACATCATAAAATTATCAGCATAGAATTTAAGTGAATGATCCAAAGAATCCAGAAAGTTCGAAAATGAAATTTAACAAATTCATGCATTCAGACAAATTAACATTCCTAATTCTCTTCTAATAAAATCAAATTGTTCTTCACTTAAGGGCTTTATAAAAATATCGGCTAATTGATGTTTCGTATCAATAAACTCTAAGGTTACATCATGATTATTAACATGATCTCATAGAAAGTGATTGTTAAACATATTACACTTGTGTTATCATATTTTATGAGAATGTTTTTAAGATGAATCTTATAATCTTCTAAAGTGTTTTTCATCAACAAAACTTGTGCACAATATGCACTAGCTGCAATATACTCGGCTTCGGTTGTAAATAGTACAATCGAATTTTATTTCTTGGAAGTCCAAGAAACAAGTGTGTGTCCTAAAAATTGATATGTTCCGGATGTGCTTTTTCTATCTAATCTACATCTAGCAAAATCCGCATCAGCATAAGCAATTAGCTCAAAGTTCTCAAATTTTGGATACCATAATCCTAGATTTATGATATCTTTAAGTTATCTAAGTATTCTCTTAACTCCTTTAAGATGAGATATCTTAGGATTAGATTGAAACCTAGCACAAAGTCCTACACTAAATATGATATTCGGTCTAGTTGCGGTGAGGTAAAGTAAACTTCCTATCATACCCCTATAAGCTTTTTGATCAAAGCTTTCTCCACTTTCATCAATTTCTAACTTAGTGGAGGTGCTCATAGGAGTGTTGATAGTCTTTGAGCTATCCATATTAAACATTTTTAGCAAATCTAGAGCATATTTTATTTGACCAAGAAAAATACCATTACTTAGTTGTTTAATTCGAAAGCCTAAAAAGAAAGTTAATTCCCCCATCAAACTCATTTCAAATTTAAGACTCATACTTTTAATAAATGACTCACATAGAGATTCATACATAGAACCAAAAATAATATCATCAACATAAATTTAAACAATAAGAAAATTATTATCAAAATTTTTTATAAATAATGTAGTATCGACCTTGCCTTTAGAAAAAATATTTTCGATAAGAAATGAGCTAAGTCTCTCATACTAAGCCCTTGGGGCTTGTTTCAATCCATAGAGAGTTTTAGTCAATTTAAACATATGATTAGGGAGATTATCATTCTCAAATCCAGGAGGTTGTTCAACATAAACTTCTTCGGAAATAAAGCCATTAAGAAAAGCACTTTTAACATCCATTTGAAATAACTTAAAATTATTACTACTAGCATAGGCAAGGAGCATCCTTATGGCTTCTAATCGTGCCATAGGAGAGAAGGTCTCTTCATAATCGATCCTTTTTTCTTGGTTGAAACCTTTGGCTACTAATCTAGCCTTGTTTCTAACTATGATACCAAATTCATCTTGCTTGTTTCTAAAGACCCATTTAATACCAATAACTAAATGGTCATTTGGCCTAGGAACAAGCTTCCACACCTAATTTCTCTCAAATTGATTTAACTTATCTTGTATTGCGATGACCCATGAATCAACTTTCAAGGTCTCGTCAATGCTTTTAGGTTCAATTTGGGAGAGAAAAGCAGCGTTTGCACAAAAATGCTTAAGAGAGGAACGAGTTTGAACCTCTTTAGATGTGTCTCCTATGATTAACTCCTTAGGATGAGCATCTACATACTTCCAATCCTTGGGTAAGGATGTTTCGGAAGTAGATGTATCCAAGTTGCTAGATAGAGAAAGGGTTTCATTTAAATTCAAAGCATCAAAATTAACATCATCATCAAAATCAATTTTCTTAACTTCAAAAACTTCATTAAAACCAACATGAATTGATTCTTCTATAACCAAAGTTCTTTTATTAAAGATATGAAATACTTTAGAAATAGAAGAATAGTCAAGAAAAATTCCTTCATTGGATTTAGCATCAAATTTTCCTAAGGCATCTTTTTTATTCAAGATAAAACACTTATACCCAAAAACTTTAAAATATGAAACATTGGATTTTTTGTTATTCCACAACTTATAAGGAGTTTTGGTAAGTAAGGGTCTTACTAGAACTCTATTCATGACATAGCATGTTGTGTCTACGGCTTCAGCCCAAAAATATTTGGGTAGACTATGTTCATTCAACATGGTTCTTGTCATTTCTTGTAAATTTCTATTCTTTCTTTCTACTACTCCATTTTGTTGAGAATTTCTTAGAGTAGAGAAGTTGTGGTTGTATCCATTAGATTCACAAAATTCTTAGAAATCACGATTTTGAAATTCACCACCATGATCACTTCGAATTGATGAAATCATAAAACCCTTTTTATTTTGACTAAGTTTACAAAACTTAGAGAAATACCTAAAGCATTCACTTTTGTGTGACAAAAAATAAGTTCATATGTATCT
Organism: Musa acuminata AAA Group; assembly: GCF_036884655.1. Classification (NCBI taxonomy): domain Eukaryota; kingdom Viridiplantae; phylum Streptophyta; class Magnoliopsida; order Zingiberales; family Musaceae; genus Musa; species Musa acuminata. Next base: position 11,705,285 of record NC_088358.1, on the reverse strand, counting down.
ACTATAATCATTTATGATGATAAATGCGTATTTGCTACCTTCTAGGCTTTTTGTAGCAATTGGTCCGAATAAGTCCATATGGATCAATTGTAAAGGTCTAGAGGTGCTTAATTGGTTCTTATGTTTGAAGCTACCTTTTATTTGTTTTCCTAGTTGATTTGTATCACACACATTATCTTTGACAAACTTGATATGAGGAATTCCTCTTACAAGTTTTTTAGATAAAATTTGAGTGATTAGTTTCATGCTAGCATGACCTAATCTCCTATGCCAAAACCAAGCATTATCATTCAAAACTAAAAAACACATTTCATTGCATAGATCATTAATGTCAATAGTGTATACATTATTTTGTTTTAATGCAATCATAGGTGTGTTTTTGTGTGGTTTTTCAATAATGCAAGCATTAGATTCAAATTTAGTGATGCATCCTTTTATCACATAATTGACTAATACTCAAAAGGTTATGCTTTAAGCCATCAACTAACAACACATCTTCAATAGAAAAGGTGGATTTGTTACCTATGGTTCCTTTGCTAATGATTTTACCCTGGTTGTTATCCCCGAAGGTGACATATCCTTCATCTATGCTAGTGAGCTTAGAGAAATGAGATGGATCTCTAGTCATATGCCTTAAGCATCCACTATCAAGGTACCATCTCTTGCTCCTAGCTTTTGATGGTAAACGTTTCTACAAAAAAGGATGATTTTTAGGTACCCATTTGACCTTGGATGCCTCAAAAATTGATCTACATAGTTTATCATATTGCATTAGGTTATTTGAGGTTCTTTTAGGAACCCAAATCAATTTGTATGAGCTATATTTCTTAAATGGACAATGATAAGCTACTTGCCCAAATTTACAACAAAAGTTAAATTTCTCTCAGGTGAAACATGCAAAGTAGGGCCTTTAACAAAGGTGGTTGTATTTTGGTGAGAGCTAATCACAAATCTGATTCTGCTTTTTCTATGAACGTGACCCTTGTTGGCAAGGATTATGTTCAAGAATTTACTACCAACCTCAAATTTTCTAAGGTTTCCTTAAGTAGAAAGTTTTTCTTTTGAAGTAATTCTAGTTCACATTTCATACATGAAGCTAAATTATCATTATGCTCAACTTTTAATCCATCATAATCACTAACAAGAGGATCATGCTCCTTTTTTAATAATTTATATTTTTTACTAATTGACTTGTATTCATTAAATAAATCATGAAAAGTATTTAAAAGTTCATCACATGATAAATTTGCATCAAATAAACTTGTTACCTCATCTCCAATGGCCATTAGTATATAGTGAGCAACTTGCTCGGTGTTGGTTAGCCCCTCTTCTTCGAAAGTACTTGAGTCATCCCATGTAGCTTTGAGAGCCTTCTTCTTTGGTTGCCTCCTCTTTGCTTGGGGATATTCACTCTTGAAGTGTCCTGGCTTCTTACATTCATAACAAATCACTTGTTCTTTCTTAGGTTCAAATTTACTTTTAGTATCATTTTTAAATTTGTTCCTTTTAATAAATTTTTTGAATTTCCTTATTAAGAGTGCCATGTCTTCATCAAGGTCCTCATCACTGGAGTTTTCTTTCAAGTGGTCTTCTTGTGTTCTCAATTCATATCCTTCATGTTCTTTGAAAGGGTATCCTCTAGCTCTTTATGAGCTTTACATGTCATTTCATAGGTCATTAGTGACCCAATTAGTTCTTCAAGAGGAAAAATATTTAGATCTTTGGCCTCTTGAATGGCCGATACTTTAGGATCCCAACTTTTTAGAAGGAATCATAAAATATTATTAATAAGTTCAAAATCTGAGAAACTTTTACCAAGTCCTTTTAGACCATTGACGACATCCGTAAATCGGGTGTACATGTCTCCAATGGTCTCACTAGGTTTTATTCGAAACAATTCATAAGAATGAAAGATTAATTATTGACTCCTTCACTCTACTAGTGCCTTCATGAATCACTTCGAGTGTGTGCCAAATGTCAAAAGCTATTTCACAAATCGATACTCGATTAAACTTGTTTTTATCTAATATACAACACAAGGCATTCATAGCCTTTGTGTTTAAAGTGATAGTCTTCTTCTCCAACTCATTCCAATCATTCATTGGAAGAGAAGACTTTTGAAAGTCATTTTCTATAATATTTCATAATTCAAAATCTATTGAAATTACGAAGATCTTCATTCTAGTCTTCCAATATATGTAATCCGTCCCATTGAACATGGGCGGACATGTAATTGAATGACCCTCTAGGTTGCCGGCAAATGCCATCTCTCTTAGCTTTAAAACCAAATGAGAGCGAACCTTGCTCTAATACCAATTGTTAGGATTAAGAGCGGCACTAAGAGGGGGGGTGAATTAGTGCAGCGGAAAACTTTCGCAATTTCAGAAAAATGTTCATTTCATTTAAAACTAATTCCGACGAAAATGGTTTCTATTCAATTTGTTTTGAAGAGAAGTTGAATTTGAAAGCTTTCGTAAAAGTGCAAGAGAAGATTAAGGAGGTTTGTAGTAAAGTAAATTACACAAATAAAAAGCAAACCAAAATTTAGAGTGGTTTGGTCAAGGTGACCTACATCCACTTTCGAATTCCTCCTCCAACGATGTCACCAGCATCTACTAAAGGCCTTCCTTCAATAGGTGAAGACTGAACACCTCTTTACAGTACTTTCTCCTTTTTCCGGGTTTAGGAGACAACCCTTACAAGTCTCACTCCTCTTTCTTGGATGGTTACAAGGCTAAGAGATAAAGGAGAAGAAGTCTAACTTTTACAATACTTTTATAACTCAAGACTTCAAGATTAAGCCAACACTTTCGTGCCCTTTTTTGCAGAAAAGGGTGGAGTTTTTATAGGCCCCAATGGCTTCAAAATTGGAGCTAAAAAGTGTCTCATACTCGGAATCCAGGGTACTAACGGCACCACCACCATTATTGGGTGGTACTACCATCATTGATTTGACTCTGGGCGGTACCACTATCGAACAAGGGCGGTACCACCGTTGGCAACACTATTGCCGGTGGTACCACCTTTGGCAGCACTGCTGCCGGCGGTACCACTACCCAGAAATCCAACGGCCTAGTACATCCGACACAACTACTGCTATCTTAGTGGCCTAATACATTCATAGTCAATGAGCCAAAAGGAGTTCTGATGTGTATGACTCATGGCTAACTCGATATTGGGCCTAGAGAGTCACACACATATGGTGGGCATTGCAACAAGTTGAGATTCATATATGAGATATATGCTAATGCTCATATCTTATTGGATATCCAAGAATCCCTTGAATTATTAGATCTTGTGAATGAGATCCAATAAGAGCCAATAAGAGATTATTGGATAGAGATCTACTAATCTAAGATATTTGGGTAGTTGCATAGAGATCCAATACCCAATATGGCAAGATCCAATAGGGTTAAGTTGATAGGGGAGCCTCTATAAATAGGAGGGAACTAAAGACCCATAGGCCAGAGGCTTCTTGGTTGTCACCTCCTATTCTCCTCGCCCCTTCTCCTCCTCGGATAGCAAGTGTGAAGATTTAGGCAATGATTTAAGGAGCGTCGTCATAGCACTGTTGTGTGGATCACTACTAGAGAGGTGGACACTTGACCTCCTTAATCCTCTCTTACAAATCTATAGGGATTTAGGGATATACGATCTCCCTAGGTAACACAACTATCTCACGTGTGGTTTTCAGTTTTGTAGATTTTGCATACCAATCTTCGCATGACGACGAACACCTTTTTAAAAAATTTCGGGTTTTTATTTTTCTGTTCTTCTGCTATACATGTGATATTGCCCGTAGATTTCCCTATACTATCTTGGTGAAAGTAAATGGAAGCTCACCAAAGATTCTCTAGTTATGGTAAGAGGAAAGAAGCTAAACTCTTTATATCTCATAGAAGCTAAGTTACACAAAGAAGATATTAATGCAACTCAAAGGACGAAGGCATAGATCTTTAGCATAAGAGGCTTAGCCATTTCAGTGAGAAAGGACTTCAAACTCTTGCTAGAAAGCAGTTCTTACCAGAGTTGCAAGGTACATCTCTTAAATCTTGTTATCATTGCTTAATTGGAAAAACACATAGAGTTATTGCAAGGTACATCTTTTATATTTACCCACCATCTAGAAGATCAAATTTTATTGATTTAGTTCACACTGATGTTTATACTATGCAAACTAGAACTCTTAGAAGTGCTCTTTATTTTATTACTTTTATTGATGAATATTCTAGAAAAGTTTGGGCTTTTGCTTTGAAATCTAAAGACCAAGTACTCGATGTTTTCAAATAGTTTCATGTCAATGTTGAAAGAGAAATTAGAAGAAAGCTAAAGTGTGTTCAAGCAAATAATGGTGGTGATTACAAGGGTTCTTTTGAGAATTATTAGAGGTTCTATAATATCAGGCTTAAGAAAACAATTCATAAAACTCCTTAGCAAAACTATGTAACAAAAAGGTGTTGAATCTCGGACTTTGAAGATGAAGTCAATTGTAATTTGTTTGATCTAATCTATATGTTGAGAAAAGTATGTAGTATTAACTACAATGGTAGTAAGATATAAAACATGTGTTGTGCCGGAGTCAAGATCGAGATCTCATTGGGAGTTCGAGAGTTCGACGGAAGTCCGGACATTCGTCGGAAGTTCTACGGGAACAAACCGAGAAGTCCAGGAGCTTGCCATAGAAGCTCATCGGAACTTGCTAAGAAGATAGTCGCAAAGTCTAGGAGCTTACCGGGAGTCCGCCGGAGCATTGCCGAGAGTTCGTCGGATTTTCGCCAGAAGCTCGCCGGAAGAGCAATTGACGCACTAGAATAAGAAGTGCAGTAAACATGTCTTAATTGTCATAGTTAGAGCGTAAATTAAGTTAGGATTAGGAGACAATCCCACTAACTTAATTAGAGACTAATTGGGCCCTTAACAAGGGTGATTTGGGCTGGATTGAATAGCCCAATTAGCCCCTAAATTCTTCACCTGAAAGTAGTGCCCTAGGAAATCTGGGCAATGGTACCACCCAGACTGGGCAGTGGTATCGCCCCTGTCAGGCGATGGTACCACTAGAGCTTGGTCTCCTAGCTTTGTCAGGTGATGGTACTGCCTAGACTAAGTAGTAGCACCTCCGAGTGTCAGGTGCAAGGTGGTGGTACCGCCCAGTAATGGTGGTGGTACCGCCAGGACCTTGGAAATCCGAGATTAGATACTTTTTTGCTCTATTTTTGAAGCCATTGGGGCCTATAAAAACCTCACCCTTTTCTGAATGAAAGGGCACGAAAGTATTGGCTTAATCTTGAGTTCTTGAGTCTTAAAGTGTTGTAAAAGTTAGAGTTCGCCTCCATCATCTCTTAGCCTTATAACCATAAAAAAAAGAGGAGTAAGACTTGTAAGGGTTCATCTCCTAAACCCAGGAAAAGGAGAAAGAAGTGTTCGGTCTTCACCTATTGAAGGAAGGACATTAGTGGATATCAGAGACCTCGTTGGAGGAGGAATCCGAAAGTGGATGTAGGTCACGTTGACCGAACCACTCTAAATTTTGGTTTGCTTTTCATAAGTGCAATTTACTTTAACTGCAAATCATTTCATAGCAAACCGCTTCTCCTCCTCATCTTTCTTACACTCTCATACGTTTTAAGTTGCTATCTTCCGGTTTGATTTTCATCGAACGTATGAAACATTTTATATAAAAATCGAAGAATTTTTCACTATACTAATTCACCCCCCCTCTTGTTGTTGCTCTTGATCCTAACAATTGGTATAAGAGCGAGGTTTACTCTCATTTAGTTTTAAACACAAGAGAGATGGCATTTGCCAACAACCTAGAGGGCCATTCAATTACATATCTGCCCATGTTCAGTGGGATGAATTACACATATTGGAAGACTAGGATGAGGATTTTCCTAATTTCAATGGATTTTGAATTGTGGAATATTGTAGAAAATAAATTTTAAGAGTCTTCTCTTCCAATGAACGATTAGAGTGAATTGGAGAAGCAGACTATCGCTTTAAATGCAAAGGCTATGAATGCCTTATTTTATGCATTAAATAAAAATGAGTTTAATCGAGTATCGGTTTGTTAAACGACTTTTGTCATTTGGCACATACTCGAGGTGACTCATGAAGGCACTAGTAGAGTGAATAAGCCAAAAATTAATCTTTTAGTGCATTCTTATGAGTTGTTTCGAATGAAACCGAGTGAGACCATTGGAGATATGTACACCCGATTTACGGATATCGTCAATGGTCTAAAAGGACTTGGTAAAGGTTTCTCGGATTTTGAACTAGTTAATAAGATTTTAAGATCCCTTCCAAAAAGTTGGGATCCTAATGTAACGACCATTCAAGAGGACAATAATCTAAATAACTTTTCTCTTGAAGAATTAATTGGTCACTAATGACCTATGAAATGACATGTAAAGCTCATGAAGAGCTTGAGGACACTCTTCCAAAGAATAGGAAGGACACAGCACTGAGAACACAAGAAGATCACTTAAAAGAAAACTTAAATGATGAGTATTTTAATGATGACTTGGCACTCTTAACAAAGAAGTTCAAAAGATTCATAAAAAGAAATAAATTTAAAAATAATACTAAAAATAAATTTGAACCTAAGAAAGAACAAGTGATATATTATGAATGCAAGAAGCCGGGACACTTCAAGAGTGAATGTCCCCAAGCAAAGAGGAGGCAACCAAAGAAGAAGGCTATCAAAGCTAAATGGGATGACTCAAGTGCATCCAAAGAAGAGAAGCCTACCATCACCAAGCAAGTTGCTCACTATGCATTAATGGCCATTGGAGATGAGGTAACACGTTCATTTGATGCAAATTTATCCTTTCATGAATTATTAAATACTTTTCATGATTTATTTGATGAATACAAATTAATTAGTAAAAAATATAAATTATTAAAAAAGGAGCATGCTTCTCTTGTTAATGATTTCGATAGTTTAAAAGTTGAGCACAATGATAGTTTAGCTTCATGTACGAAATGTGATGAACTAGAATTACTTCAAAAAGAAAACTTGCTACTTAAGAAAACCTTAGAAATGTTTGAGGTTGGTAGCAAATCCTTGAACATGATCCTTGCCAACAAGGGTCATGTTCATAGAAAAGGCAGAATCAGATTTGAGAGTAGCTCTCACCAAAATCCAACCACCTTTGTTGAAGGCCCTACCTTGCATGTTTCACCACGAAAGAAATATAAGTTTTGTTACAAATTTGGGCATGTAGCTTATCATTGTCCGTTTAAGAAATTTAGTCCACATAAATTGATTTGGGTTCCTAAAAAAACTTTAAATGACTTAATGCAACATGATAAGCAATGTAGATCGATTTTTAAGGCACCCAAGGTCAAATGGTACCTAAAAACATCCTTTTTTGTAGAAACGTTTACCATCACAAGCTAAGAGCAAGAGATAGTACCTTGATAGTGGATGCTCAAGGCATATGATCGGAGATCCATCCCATTTCTCTAAGCTCACTAGCCTAGACGAAGGACATGTCATCTTCGGAGACAACAACAAGGGTAAAATCATTGGCAAAAGAACCATAGGTAACAAATCCAACCTTCTTATTGAAGATATATTGTTAGTTGATGGTTTAAATCATAACCTTTTGAGTATTAGTCAATTATGTGATAAGGGATATATCATTAGCTTTGAATCTAATGTTTGTATTATTGAAAAACCATACAAAAACACATCTATGATTGCCCTAAATCAAAATAATATGTACACTATCAAGATTAATGATCTTTGTAATGAAATATGCTTTTCGGTTTTGAATAACGATGCTTGGCTTTGGCATAAGAGCTTAGGTCATGCTAGCATGAAACTAATCTCTCAAATTTCATCTAAAGAACTTGTAAGAGGAATTCCTAGTATTAAGTTTGTCAAAGATAATGTGTATGATGCATGTCAACTAGGAAAACAAATAAAAGGTAGCTTCAAACATAAAAATCAAATAAGCACATCTAGACCTTTGCAATTAATCCATATGAAATTATTTGGACTAATTACTACAACAAGCCTAGGAGGTAGCAAATACGCATTCGTTATCGTGGATGATTATAGTAGATATACATGGACTTATTTTTTAACACACAAAAGTGAATGCTTTAGATATTTCTCAAAGTTTCGGAAACTTGTTCAAAATGAAAAGGGTTTTATAATTTCGTCAATTCGAAGTGATCTGATAAGACCCTAAAGTCTTATCGTAGGCTCTGATACCAAATGATAAGACCCTAAAGTCCTATCGTAGACTCTAATACCAAATGATAAGACCCTAAAGTCTTATCGTGGAAGAAAGGGGAGAAATGGGGATGATAATGATCGCTTCCTTTCTTTCGCCAACAAGTGGATAATTCCCTGTCCATTCCCTTACTGTTGTTTCTTATGAGTCCAATTCTCCCTTACTGTTGTTTCTTATGAGTCCAATTCTTATCACAGAATTGATGTAAGGAGTTAAAGAACGAAGCTATTGAGTTAACCTGTGTTCGGCGTGAGTCCGGTGCCTGTAACGAGTCCTGTGCTCGAGGTTTCCTTATCCTTTATATATAAGTAATCTGTATTCCGTTTTCTACCTGAATGAGGCTAGGCTCCTCTGACAACACCCACTGATTCTACAAGGGATTCAACCGAAACTCTCACCTTCAACCGACCCTTTCCTCTTGAGCACCCTTCACGTAAGCTTACTTCTTGGGGAAATCCATCTGGCACTGCAATCAATACAGTGCGGGGCGGGTGTGTGGGTGCGGCTACGTTGCTTGTTTAGGAGAATATTGCTAGAGCAGTTGTCTTGACTTAACTCCCTTCTTTAAGAGCATTACCAATAATGACCGACTATATGAAACTGACTCAGGGCTGCTATCTTTCTTTATTGGCTAAATGCATTAGAACAGCCGTAACACTTTACCTCAATTAGATCTATCTCTTTTACATAAGCAAAGTCAGACACAGAGGCTTAGAAAAATAGGGGTTAATCACTACGCGGGGCAATAGGAAGCTCAGCGGGAAAGAAAGCTGGGGGTTCATCCTTTGTTACTTCTATGATCTTATTAAATAGAGTGCGTGCTGCGGTAAGTGACTCATTCTTTACTAGCGCTTAGTGCAATGTAGTGCTTTGTTACTCAATTAGAAATTCCCAAAGCAAGAGAGAGAGAGCAATTCTCAATTCCCAAAGCAAGAGAGAGAGTGTTTTGTTACGGCTCTCGGTCTATATTAGGGTAGCTATCTTCAATTCTTTCGAACTATACTGAACTTCAATTGGACAACTTGGACTACAACTTTCAGGGGCACAGGTGAACTCTGGACTCGGTCAAATATGTAGTTATTTGTATTAATGAAATCTATCTCACCCACCTATATAAAAGGAATTGAGTAGCTTTACTGATCCTGAGCTTTCACTGTAAACCCGACCTCTCCTTGAATACGAAACAGGACTTGTATAACCAATTGTTGCTGACAAAGAGTGAACTCTCCTTTCAACAGCTTCATTTCTTTCTTATGTTGGGCCTAGACCTGGACTAGATCTGGACCTGGACCACGCAGACAAGCACAAAAGCAAAGAGAGAAGAGAACTCGACAAGCAGTACTAGATAGAGCAGAAGAGTAATATAAGGGAGTTTTGTATAGAGGAAGGTCTAAGTTATTAGGTTAATATGCTTTAGAACAGCCAACAAGCCGATCATCCAATTCCCATTCTAATACAAAGGATCCGGGTATATATATAAGATAGTAAAGACATATCGAGTTAACCCTCGCGCCCGTATATATATAAGATAGTAAAGACATATCAAGTTCACCCTCTCGCCCAGCAGTATATCTTGTTTCTCTTCTCTCGTCAACTCTCATAGCAATGCGGATTATTTTCTTTACGACAACAAAGGTCAACCCGAGTCAAGTATCCGAACCAAGTATCTGAACTAGCCTTAACAAGCACCGCATCAGTTTCCGCGGACGCCGTCATTTCTTTTAGCGCAGAAAGCCCGCAGGAAAATATTTGCATCATTCAGATCGGATTGCCCCAACTTATCTAATAGCTTACTTGACTTACTTAACTCGCTCGCACCGCCCTAACTACCAGAAACCATTGTATTTGGACCACTTAGCCCTTAGTAAGTACTATATTATTACACGGAACTGCTTGCTTACTTAATGGAATCTCTCTATCGAGTAGCCCTATATACCTAAAAGCTTATGATCTAGCTGATTCTATTGTTTATAAAACTCTACTTTCCACTTACCTTCCTTTACTATTAATGGCGGGCGTCAGCGGGCTTCAGAAGCTAGTCCTGTTTCGGGCCCAGACTCTGTTTCAAGATTATAAACAAGATCAGGATCATCGGCAGCAATTCCAGTTTAGGTCGGTGAAGAAGCTCTTTACTCTTAAGTGCTTGAGCTTTACTCAGTTGTGCTTTACTTTCTTTCATCCAATTAAGAAGCCTCATCTCAGTTCTCATGCCTACTATGCGGTGCTTGCCCTTAAGTTAATGGCAGTTCAAGATCCTATTTTAGAATCAAGAATAAATAGAAAGGGTGAAGTTTCGAGTTAAGTCGTACCAAGACAAGAAGAAGAATGCGCTCAGCCCAACAAGAAAAGAAATGTGATGTGCCGGTAATTACTATAACTAACTATCCTGTTAGAAGCATTAGGGAAAAGGGGGCCTTCCATGAAAGATTTATGCGATGTTAAAGTTCAAAAACAGTATGAAAAACCTAAGAAAGGAGAGGATAATAGCTACCCTATGGGGATGTATCCACAGTAGACTTAAGAAAAAGCAGGTCCTATGGAATAATGCAAGGTTTATACCACTGCAGTATAACGAGGAGCATGCGGAAATACTTCTGTGCTCAAAAAAGGAGAAGCTGGGGGTAGCAAAAGGAGACAATGAACTCATAGAAAGAATGGGGAAAATAGAGGATATGCTTCAGCCAGGTGAAAGGGAGATACTAACAACGCAGAGAAAACAGCGCATGAAGGTTTTGCTCGTGGAAAAAATGAGTAAATCAAGGCATAGTTATGAGGAGTATATCCACTTCCACGCCCAGATGAAAACGGAGCAGGTACTCACAAAGAGACCTTTGGATGGAAGGGACTTGGTTAACAAGGACGAGGTCTTCTCGCTCATGGAGTTTGTTTTCGTGCCTCTTAAACCGCTGCGAGATAATATTGCTGAGCGGGGGAGGGATGAGCAGGTGTGTTGGCTAAAGTTCGATACCTTTGACAGGCAGTGTAGACCTTTCACAATTGGGGTGCTGCAGCAAAAAGCATGCGAGCGGCCCGAAAAGGGGGTTCAAGCTTTAATAGATTGCGAGGAGACCCTGTTAAAAGAGCTGAAGAGTTGTGAGGTAGCCTATTCTGCGGCATGGCCTCTGCAAGCGTATATAAGCGGGTTCCGAGTGTCTAATTCCATTAGTATCTCGTACACTCAGGAGGAGGAAAGATGGGACCCAGCTGAGTGGATAGAAAAAAGCGGTGATGATGAAACACCGGATGAAGCAGCGCACAAAGTGAACGAAGATGTGATCTTGAAAATCAATGGAGTCTCGGTGAGTGTTCTAGTCCTTGATTTCCACGGGTCCGCAAAGAGGGTGCGCATGGATTAAGTGTGGTTGGACGAGCAGATGTAGAGCTAGCGTGGTAGTGGTATGCATTTACCGCTGAGAATTCATACAGGATAGTGAGGTAGGTATGGATTTGGACGCAGAGCGATAAGGCTCGAGCGGGCTAAGGAATCTCATGCAGAGTACTTATTTTGTAGGGGCAACTGTTGAGGAATATACTGAGGAGGACTTATTGCTTTTATGAAGTAGTAAAAACCAACCCGCCCGCACAGGCTTAAACGAGTGTTTGACGTTATCGAGGAATTGATCAAAACCGGCAATCCTGTTGAAATAGAAATAGTAACACAGAGAAGAAAAAAGGAGAAATTGAAGAGAGGAGAGGGCAGATATATAAGTGGCACTAGCTAAAGGGAGCTTAGAGCCAAGCTACTACTATACTCAATATAAGAATACGGAATTACTCCACCGAAACCAATACTCTATCTTAGAATAAGGTGCTGAAAGCCATGACTTATAAGACCTTAGCTTCTATTCGAAACTCAGAATCAAACAAGTGTTACCGAGGTTGGTTTGGACTGCAGCTCAAAACAGAGGTGCTGAAAGCCTACCACTTATAAGGCTATAACTCATAGCTCTAAGCCCGAAACCGCTTTACTTGCTTTCTTGCTTCTGAGCTTCAACTCAATGTAATCGACCCTTGCTTTAGAGCCTTGTTTACTAGGGTTTTTCTTATTCTTATAGTATTACGTAGTGGTTAACATGACTGACTTTTGGCCATGTCGTTATAGGGCATAACCCGAACTAAACCTAACAGTAACTAACCCGAGTAGTCAAAGAACCCGTAGTAGGTAATCCAACATCAAATGCTTATGCTCTTGTTTCATCCTACCGCTACTCGCTTAAAGTAGGCTTCCAGGTGGTACTGTTCGAGTGGTGAGTTTCAAGAGCAAGATCAGAGGTAAAGTACTTGCTTTGAAGCTAGGTCATAGATCTTAGTTGGCAAGAAAGAAGTCAACTTAGTTAGTTACAAGAAAAGTGAGAAAGTAGTCTACTTGTTCTGTTGCGGGAAGGGAGTTCATTAGTAGTAGATTCTGCCCTTGCTTCTCTTGTGACACCTGATTGAGAGTGGCTTGTCGGCTTGGTAAGCTATGTTGGTAAGCTATGAAATTGTAGTTGTATGTAGCTAGTTGTCTGCTTGCCCACTTACTATGTGTTGGGGAGCAAGAGAACTGGAGTGGTTAGTGGAAAGAGAACTTTAGAACTTACACTTGACTCTAATCTACGGTAGATGAGAAAGCAGCTGAGTAGTCAATATCAGACAGAATAAACCAGTGGATAGGGTGAGTGAGAATGCCAGAGGTAGTTACAGACTTAAACCAGTGCTAGTGCTAGTTAGAATTCCACCAGTGCATCCAGGGTAGTAAATCAGAGCATACAGGGTAGTAGATCAGAATCCAACTAAGTAGACTCAAAATTGAACCAAAGCCAACAAGTCTTAACTCACTTACTTGCAGAACCAAACCAGTCAATCACAGAATTGAACCAAGTAATACCAGAATTCAACCCGTCAGTATAAGGCTAAGACACCTATGACCTGCGAACACAGCACAGGACTTGCCCATGTACTCAGAGTTTAAGACCAGATATCCCTCTATGGCTCTGGCTCTGTGAACAGTAGTTGCCTGGCTCCTAGTTTTGAGTGTGAGTTGTCGACTCAATTGCCTGCTCTCGTGGTATTCTACCAGTTCTTGGACTTCAACCTATTATGCTCTTTCTTTGAACTCTTGCTTGTCTCCTTGTCTAGTAGTTATAGCCCCCTTTCACTCAAGCTTGTACTAACAGAGTTCGTAGTCCAGTGGAATCAGTAGTAGTTGGCTTAGAAGTAATGTATAGGTCGGGTGCTTGTGTTAAGCAAAGAACAAATCTATCTCCTTTGTAGGAGAGAACACCTGCCGCGGAACATTAGTAGTTGCTTGGCGATCATTAGTAGTTGCTTGGTCGTTAGTAGTTACTTGCCTAGTTGCTTGGTGACTTCAACAAGTGCTAGCAAGAATCAACCCAGTGAGTAACAGCACCGAGAGAGTGGAGCTAAGTCGACTCAGGCTTCACCCAGGTAGTCACAGTCTTCTCTCTTGCCCACCGATTCCCAATCCTATTCCCTGAACCCGCCTAATGCTTTGATTCCTATAATCTTGACTTTCTAACTCCCTTTATGGGCTGAGGAAACCAGGAACATATCTCTTGGCGCGGAATGAGATTTGACTTTTTCCACTGAGTCTGGGTCTGGGCCCGATCCTTATCTATCAGCTATCCAATTCTATGCTATTCTTTTTTGCTATCCAATTCTATGCTATTATGTTTTTTCCGTTGCTTGTTATCCGAGAGAAAGACTTAACTCGCACTATGATTAGACTCATATATATAAAGAACATAAAGAGACTTGTATTAAATGAAGTAGACCGCGCGAAGGGAGTAATTGATGATACTGTTTCAAGCGCATATAGGAATTGAAGAATATTATATAGATGGTTAACTCTAGTATAGATTTTTATGTAACCTTATACCTATTACTCTCTTTAGGCGCTAACGGGCTTGTTGAAAAGAGGGTTTCACAGCTTACCTTTACTGAGAATAGTGCTTCAGCTTCAGTATCGGGTGTTTGTCAATCGGTAGAGGTTCAACACCAACAACAGGACTTGCTTCTGACCTTGCACCAAACCAAGGAAAACTGTCATTTATTAGCGAGCCGAGCCCAGTATAGATCCCGACCCGACCTCCACTCTAGTATTGGTACCCGACCTCTATACTTCTATAAAAGATCTCTACACCCGACCTCTCTTCTCTTGAAGACGAAAACCACACTTGAAGTTCAGCTGATCTCAACACCGACTTGGAGCCTATTGATACGACACATCTCCACTTTCTTAACCAGCCCCCACTTGTTCTAACGGGAACTTACTTGCCAACTGAAACAACACTCGCTCGCACTGCTCCATCTTATTCATCTGGTCCTGCAAAACAGGTGATTCTCTTCTTCTTGATACCGACAACACTTGCAACAGAAAGAGACTCCACTTTCCTTTAGTACACACACACTGCTGAAAAGCCTGTAAGAGAATCTTCCCTTAAGCGCAAGCCTTTACTACCTTCTGCCCTGACCTATCCTTAAAGTTCAGAATGCAATGGAATATCTCTTGCCTTCTGCCCTGACCTATCCTTAAAGTTCAGAATGCAATGGAATATCTCTTGCACCGAGTAAAGAAACCCGTAAATACCCAGCTCTCGAAAACAGTAAACTCTCTTTCGCATCCCCTATCCCTAGATTGGAGGTTGGAATTGAATAAAGCTGCTACTCTCCTCCCGCAAACTAACAGGAATTTGTCTATTCTTGCAAATAACTAATTGAATCTATCTCTCCTCTTGCGCCGTCAAGCATTAACCTCGCTGTCTTCAGTAAAACTGTAATGGAATCTTTCGAGCGGTGCGGTCAGGTCACCTCAACTTAGCGCTTAAGAAGGAATTGAGGTTCCGTAGCTTATTTCCTAACATGCAGATCCATTTCCATTGTAAACTCTTAACGCTTGAATGAAATTGAAACTTATAACGCATAGCTGTGAGTCAAGTCAACTAATTCAGATCTAATTTATATTGGTTTCTTTTAAAGGAGTAAATATACCATAAAACAACGGATACTTATCTTTCTTGTGCTGCTCCCATTAATTGAACCTACGCCAATACAGGATTCAGCCTCTTAACTTGACTTTCAAAGTACCGACACAAGAACTGAACTCTCTGGTCGACTTGAAGCACCGAGATGATAGTCTTCTCAAGCACCCCCGACCCGAACCCTTACCTTTCTTTTGTACTTTGACAAACTCCTAAGGCAGAGGAAGACAGGACTTGACCCGAACACTAGAGAACTAGACTTTATGCGAGCCTGAGACCCTACCCTGTATTGCCAACTAGTAACTAAGTATTTTGAGCGTTAGTAAGGGGCAACAGATCCAGCTCCATCTGATTACTTTGGCACAGCTTACAACATAGATTCAACAAGGGATTCAACCCAGTAGTTGCTCAGCGGGATGACACTATCACTCGCACAGCAAGCATCTTTTCTCTTGACCCTAAAACAGAGGACTTAGCTTCAACAGAACAAGTAATGAACTTGACTTTCTTGCCCGACCTCTCTACCACTATTAATACGAATAAGGGATCTACTAATCAGATACTAAACTCAGAATAAGGGACCGGTCTGACACTCTAACTCACAACTAGGAGCTCTCTAGTCCAATTCCGAGCCCTATTCTTGGGTTCGGGTGCCCCTATTCTTTGGTTCGGGTGCTTGTGTTAAGCTATGAGAAAATTGAGAACCTTAGTCGACTTCCATCCTATGAAATTCTATCTTCTCTTGATATAGGAAAACGGATGCAACTATGGATATGAAGCAAGGAAGTAACAGACTCATAAGTACTAATATCGGAATGAAACACTGGGCGGACACATAGATCAGAATTCACTAACTACCTGTAGCTAAGGGATCGATCTGAAACTCTCACTGCTGCTGACATTAGCACTGGACCTGGGGCTTCGAACACAATTTATTACTACCACTCAACCACGCCACTAACGAAGCTATGAAAAAACACGGTGAATAATTTTAGAAGAAATGGCCAAGACACTAGAAAACTCTTATTTCTCATGTACCAACTCAGTACACAAACAGTATGGGAAAATCTATATCCAAATATCTGTTATTATATAGGTGAACGGATTCTACTCTTCATTCCAATACTCGGGCAGGTAAAACAGGCTTCGTCGTCAACTCGGGATTCCACAAGGGGTGAAACTGTCATAACTGATTCTTAAGGGCTTCTTCTGTTGGGCCGGTACTTTACCTGGTAAAATGTATTGGATGAACCTTGTATTGGTAGCAATAACTGGAAAGTCTCTCGGATTAGTGGCTGCCCTGTCTTCAAGAAAGAAAGAGATCAAGTACTCTTTGAAATCAATAAATCCAGAAAGTAGAGCAAGAGGCGAGGCACAGAAGGAGAATGTGTATGGTGGACGTGACGCGCGTGCAATTGACCATTGAAATAGATACGCTCGTGAGAGAGAAGAAGACCGCGCAGCAGTAGCATCCGATCCGCTCGGGACAAGGTAAGGAGAATGTATCTATTCTCGGGACAAGGTAAGGAGAATGTATCTATTGTAGTTGAAATGTTCCTTAGGGGCAACGGAAACAAGGGCAGCTAGCCACCCTACTGCGGGATTCTTTGCAACAAGGCATCTTCCGTAAAGGGATAGTAAGTGGTCTTCTTCTCTGATGTAACTCTATCTACACATCTTTATGGCCTAAACTATAATGACTCTGATTCCATAGTAGCAAACACGGATTCAACACTCCGAAAGAAACGGATTACACAGATATAATATAAGATAAGTAATATAAGATAAGTAATTAATGCCCTTCCCTGGACTCTCAACTGTAAACAAAGAATTGATTCTGTACCGAACTCAACTACAAGATCAAACCAATCAGTCACCGGAACCTCCTCATGATAACAAAAGTAAAGAACCTATCTGCCTAGAGCTTATCTTCTCTTAGCACCCGAAGAAAGCCAAGAACTAAACTTGTGGAATCGGCTTACTTTGACACAGCATCCATATACGCTTCTCCCCTACCCGCCAGGACACTACTACTTAAGAATGGAATGGAATTAGTTGACTTATAGTAGTACTGGAGCAAGAAACCCCGTACGCTGTCAATAGAATACTTTTATGCCGGGTATGCCTGGTGCTCTTTCTACAAATACAGATGAAATCGGTCTGTTACTACTGACTCCCACTAACTGACTAGGGGCTTCCTTCTTCTTATGGGCTTCCTTCTTGGGCTTACTCATAACTAGGGGCTTCCTTCTTCTGGGAATCTGTATTTATACTACTCACTTACTACTTACTTTATCATCTCTAACAACACCCAAGATCAGAAGCGGCTTTTTCATCTCTAATCTAACACCCGCCAAGCCTACTACTTAGCAACTACTTATCTATTTACTACTTGCTTCACACAAGCACTTAAGCCTACCCGAGAGCACTTAAGCCTACCCGACCCCTTAACGAGGCAAAACTAACCCCTCAACTTACAATAAGGGCCTCGACTCTGGCTCTTTCCACTCTGCAACTCTTTCTTGTATGAAACCTAGTCTTCCACTCAGGCATTCCTACTAATCTAATAAGAATAAGGGCCTTATAGTCATTTTCTGATTCTCTAACTCCAACAGTAACAGGGGAAGAAGGGACTGCCGCGTAACATTAGTAGTTACTTGCCGGATAGCCAATATAGACTTTCAGTACTTCTAGCTCCCTTGCCGATGGAATAAAACAAGTCATTCCACAAGCGGAGGCCAAGTCACGACTATACCTCTGACCTCTGGCTCATCTACCTTCTCTTCTACCTCTGCAATGGCAACAATACCTGCATTCTTATCCGAGACCTATGGAAACTGGCAACTTCACTGCTTCCCGAGCCTACCCAGTATCAGTCTTTGCCTCACTGGCATCAGTCTTGCCCTCACCAGTTTGATTCTTAGATGCACCGGGTGAAGTCTTTCCCTCATTAGCATCGGTCTTTGATTCCCTCGGTTCAGTCTCGGTGGCAGCGGTTGTAGTCTGTAACTCTCTTGATTCAATCTGAGTTGCACCAATGTCATTCTAGTTGCTAGTGGGTTGGTTCCGATACTGCTTAGTTGCATTCTGTAATTGATTAGGTTCAGTCTGGTTGGGGCAGTGTTCTAGTCTGTTAGTACACTGTTGCATTCTCGAGCTACCTAGGTAAATTCTGTAGAGTCAACCTTCTGCTTAAGGCTTATACTGCCTAGTTTGATTCTTGTTGTTGCCCGGTTAAGGCTATGAGTCAGGTGTTTGGCTATGAGTGGCACTGGGTTGGTTCTTTCCCTCACTCGTTCCATTCTTGGACTGCTGATCGGTAGGCTGTTACCCACTGGTTCAAGCCGGTCACTCCCCGGTTGAAGCCTGATAACGACCCCGTTCCCTTCCTAGGCACCAGTACCTTTAATCACTGGTTGAAGTCTTGAACTCTTTAGTTTGATTCACTAGAGGCCCTCTTCAGTCTTGTTGGGTCCGTTTGAAGCCACCAAGCAACTACTAATGTTGCGCGGTAGCGAGTTAAACACGGGTTGCATTCTGATTGGTGTGGGTTGCAGGCTTGTTAGCCGCGGTTGTAGGCTTTGACTCACTTGTCTTAGTCCAATACTACTTAGCATCAGTCTTGTTGGTGTCCGGTTGAAGCCTTAGAAGCACACTGGTGGGGCTCCATTCTCATACTGCCTCGGTTCAGCCTGCCGCTCCTTGGTTGAAGCCTGAGAAGCACCGGTTTGAGTCTTAGATGCGCCGGTTTCAGTCTAAAAGTAAGTGAGTGAAGCCTTGTAACTACCTGGGTGAAGCCTGTAACTCCCCGGGAGCTAACCAATATCAGACTGAACCGGATGATTCTATTAACTAACCAACGATTCTCTTATATATCAATTACGAATTCTTTTCCCTAGTTGTTTGTCTGCTTATCAGTCGCTTGGCCTCGAGCTCGATTGCTTATTGAAACTATCATTCATAGACCCACTAAGTAACCATTCTTAGACTAAGTCAGCCCTACTATACTGATTGCTTGTATCAAAGGAGGTCAACTCTTTTTTTCTTTATAGAGGAATCCCAGATGTCATAGCAAAACTCACATAATAAGTGATAGACTGCATTTACTACCGAGAAGGCTTAAGCCGATGCCCAAAAGACTTTATCTTGTGCGGGTCACTGAGCTGCCTTTACTTCCAAAGCGTCGGCATTATGAGTTTCAATGAATTCTGTGTTTTCTCCCTTGCAACAAGAAAGATGAAATTACTGTTTTCCTTGGGATGAGCAATAGTTCTCGTTGCCAGAGGTAAGAGGTGGATGAGCCAGAGTCGAGGTCTGCAAGGTCAGCTGCTGTCGGGTCTGCATTCCAATTCTTATGTTTCTATAGGTGAACGGATGCAACAAGAACTGAGGCATTCTATTTATTCTATAGCACCCGGGTTTTGGTGAGTGACTGAGTTAGTTGTTTCATGAAATACAGTAACTTGGCGCCTACTAGCTATGTCTTTTAAGAATCCTACTTGCTATGTGTTTGTGAGCCATAGGAGAGTTAGAAGAGCTTGAGTAGAGGTCGGCCCTTATAGTAAGTTTCGGGGTGTCAATTCAATCCTTCTGTTCTTGTTTCAGACCGGCCAAGGAACGGATAGACAAGCAACGGCGTAGCCGTTGTGCGGCAGCAACAAATAGTATGTTATAATGAAGTTATAACAATTCATGTGTTCGTGTGACGCGGCAGTCCCTTCTTCGTAGCTATAGTTGAATGAGTTGTCGATTCAGAAAGGGAAGCTATTAGTTTCTTTCTAAAGAGAAGAGAGAGTCAAGGGAAGAAAAAACAAGAAATGATCAAATGAAAAAATAGTAGAAAAGTGGAAGAGAGGGGAGCGTCCGAGCAGGTAAGATATAAAGAAGGTCGCAGCGAAGAAGGTAGCCCAGGGCTATGACTCACAACTAGGAATAAGGAATGGAGGAATGAACCAAGGCAGAGTACTTATTAGGTCTAAGAATGGAACTAAGGTACGAGATAACACATTCCTATTATTTATAGCAAATAGTGACGACATAGCAAATAGTGACGACCACTGCACTGGTATCTGTTGCCTGAGTGGAGGTAGACAAGTAGGAAAGTGAGAGAACAAACAAAACACTTTATGTTCTTTTATTATGACAGTTGCCCAATAACTCCCCCAAACAGGACTTAGTAGTTCCTTGGCTGATAGCAATTCTGTACTTCTTTACTTATAGCTTCCTCGCCTTTGACTCTGCCTCGACCTCGTATTGAAGGGAAATGTCACTGTCAACTCCCTTACGATAACTACTATATCTACGGAAGGAAAGCTATCAAACATAGGAGAAGTAGAGGATAGAGGTTAAGTTGAAAGTTAGAGCCAGAGCCAGAGGTAGCATAGAAGTTAGGAGAGATTAGCATAAGAGAAATGGGGGAGTAGCGGGAAGTCTAGACTACTACTTAAAGGGGCAAGGGTCATCGCCTATGTCTTCCAATGATATTCCTCAGTAGTTGTAGCTTGGTTAGTAGGCCTACATGCTATGTGGTTTGTGAGCCAGAAGTCTTATATAAGAGATGATTTGTGAGCCAGAAGTCTTATATAAGAGATGAGATGAGCCAGAGTTCACAGAGCATTAAGTGAAAGGTCTAGTTGTTGGCTTAGCAGCGCTAGCAACGCCTTACTATTCACTCTAACTCTAACAGGAGCAGGATCTGAGCCAGGATCAGAAAGTGAGGCCGGGCCTCTATAATAAGTCTCGGGGGCAAGCTTTTAGTTTCATTCTTTTATACAGTAGTTAGTTTACTTACCGGTGAAGAAAGAGATTCTCACGGAGAAAGCTAATGCTGGTAGAAAACAGAGGAGAAGTAGATGAGCAATAAAAGGTTTAGTTGACAGCTGGGCTTGTGGAATTACTTGTTTGATTCCAGAGGATCGTCTTAGTTGACATTGCCAGAGGAGAGAGAGGCTGGATTAGTATCCGTTGTTACTGAGTGCTGTGCTCATAGCCGTAGTCCACTACTGCAATTCCTCAGTGCCGGTAGTTGTAGTCCAGGTAGTCCTGTGAGAGTTTAATCCCATCCCGGTTGTACTGTTCTGGTTGAAGCCAGGTAGTCCTTGTAGTAGAGTAGTTGCATCTGTATTTGTTGACGGAGGAGTAGTGAGTGGAATTCTGTATTTGTTGCCAGAGCCAGAGTCGAGATAGATTAGATGCTCTGTTTTCATATGTATTTGTTTACTCCGGTAGATGAGCCAAGCCAGAGTTAGAGGAGAAGAATTAAGGTATTGTTGACAGAGCAGAGCAATAGGGTAAATCTATAGGGAAGAAATGCACTCTTTAACAGTTTAGCTCGCTACCGCCTCGAAGACAGGACTTGCTAACAGCCAATTAATATATATTATATGAGTTCTGTACTTGCTATGCGTTTGTAGTAGTAGCTTGGTAAGTCGTTTTCTGGTCAATGACATTCAAAACAGGACAAGATGAGAAATCGAGCTATTTTAGTGTATAGAAATGATGGTCTAAAGTCTCTTCTCTTGCTTGGCGAGTTGAATCCCAAACTAGTAGGAGTAGCGTAAGGGAAGACTGATTGGAAATGCATTAAGTATCAGCTTTGAGGCGAGGTTAGTAGTTAGTTGGTTAGGGGTGTAATGTAATAGATGTGGTTGCCCAGCCTTAGTGGGGAGAGAAGATCCTTTATTGGCTATAAGTCATAGATAAGGTTGCTTAGGTGTCGGCTACTACCATTTGCAGACTTCAGGTCATACTATATATAGAAGGTAGCTGCTAATATCAGGTTTCAAGTCATAGGTCTAATACTGACTTGCTGAATTGACTCCCTTCCTTCTTACTTGCTTCATTGCTGGTTCTCTTGACACTCCCCTTATATACAAGTGAACAGGACATTCTTCTTAGAAAAGAAAAGAGAGTCGATTGGGCATCTGATATAATGTTATATCAATTCCAATTCTTATCTTCTTATAGGAATAGTAGAGGACCGGAGTGAGATTAGATGAGCCTGAGTTGAGGTCGGGTTCAGAAGATGTTGTAGCTGATATGGCAAAAAATGGTAAACCCCACTCCCGGCAACGCCCCCCGCACGTGGACAGGCGCGGCCCCCCAGGGAGAGCAACGAGGGCAACGGTCTGCGTCCGGACGTCAGCCTCACTGAGCCCACAGCCCCTCAGTCAACCCAGCACAGTAGGACGAGACAGAAGTAGGTAGCGGTTGAAGCTCGCCCATGCCCTGCGATTCCCCGATCCCATACGCAACATCCTCGGCGATGTCGGACGCCATCAGAGATATGGCCCCGACCGACGGGATGGCGTGCCCGATAATGCCGAGTTCCCCTATAAACGTCCTTGAGCCAGAGGGAAGAGGGCAGACTGGACGCCCAGAACAATCGCCACTTCATCTCTCTAACTTGATCGTCGGAGGGGTCGAGTCGAACCGACCCGACCTTTGTGCAGGTATCAAGCCGAGGTCTCCCGTTCGGGACACGCAGGCAAGGAGTCCCCACTCGGAGGAAGTCGCTGCATCGCCCCGAGTCCGAGGCCGCACCCGACCACCCCGGTGGAGACGAGCATCGCCCCAGGGAGATCCCCGCCATTCGGACCCCCGAACGAGCCGAGACAACCTCCCGGGTCACGGCTAAGAAAAAAAGGTGTTTACACCAACATAATGGCGCTAGAAGGAGGGCCGGTCCGAATGTCAAGCGATCAACAGGCTCACTCCGACGAACCCCCAGCCGTCCGGTCGCACACGACCGACGCAACGGAAGAACATCCCCAACAGGAGGGGGTTCGGGACGAGCGCCCCGCTGCGATCTCGGAGCGCTATTGGTGATTGTTCAACGATCCGGGTCTATCGCCACCCATCGCCAATCCCGGTGGCCCGTCACCCGTGCCACCCGAAGCCTTCTACGACCTCACGCACCAGGTCCGGGCTCTTACGGGAGTGATGTAGACCATCATCCCGCTGGTCTCTCCCCCGACGTCTTCACACTCAACCCTACCTCCACCACGGCAACGGCCCGCCGCTCAAAACCCCGCACCGCTCCCCGAGTCTCCCGCTTCGCCTCCGGACCAATCGACCCAACCCGGGAGCCGAGGAGCGGAGGAACCAGCGGCGCACCCGACGCCCGTGGCCCCACTTTCAGACTCGGCGGAGGGCCTGTGGGCCCAGCTACGCCTCGTAGGCCGCCGGCTAGACGAGGTGCAGCGTGAGGTTCGCCGGACCAGGGGAGACCCGGGGGCCGAGCGACACCAGGGGTCCCCCTTCACCCCCGAGATTCAAGAGCAAGCAATCCCGCCGCATTTTCGGCTCCCGTCATTGGATGCCTATGATGGTGCCACCGATCCGGCGGACCACGTAGCTGCTTTCCGCCCCAAATGGCGCTATACGGGACATCCGATGCCTTGCTGTGCAGGGCGTTCCCGACAACCCTGCGGGGCCCAGCCCAAGCGTGGTACAGCAATCTGAAGACCGCGACCATCGCCTCTTTCGACCAATTGGCCAGGGACTTTGAGCTTAACTTCCTGGCTCATGCCAAACCGAAGCCGTCGGTGGCGATGCTCCTCGGGCTTAACCAGAGGGAGGATGAGCCCCTCTCTCACTTTGTGAACCGCTTCACCACACAAATCCGCGGGCTGTCTGACGCTCACCCTTCTTTGATGATGCAGGCATTCATGATGGGCCTGCGCCCTACCCGATTCTTTTGGTCTCTGGTGGAGCGACCCCCCACTTCGGTTCCCGAAATGTTGCAGCGTGCGAACCAGTACATCGCTGCTGAGGCATGGATGGTCGGGAGGCGCGACGAGCACAAGAGGGTCAAGCCAGAGCAGTCCCAACAACAACAGCCCGCTACCTCCTGGCGTAGGGCCGGCGGCCTCAACGATGCGGCACCTAGGTCCCCTCCCCCGGGCCTGAACTCCTCTCGGACCGAAATATTTCTCCACATTAAGGAGAAAGGCCTTCTCAAAGACCCCTACCCGATGAGGAGCCCGCGTGAACTCGCGGACCGCTCTAAATACTGCCGTTTCCACCGACAGCCCGGTCACGACACCGAGGAGTGTCGAGAATTAAAAAGGAAAATTGAGGAGCTCATCCGCCGAGGGCACCTCGGCTCATACCTCCGACCAGACAAGGAGCTCTCGCCACGCCCGGAAGGCCCTATCGAGCGGCACATAGATGTCATAACCGGCGGACCAGCGTCCGGAGGGAGTTCCATGGTGGGCGGAAGGGCATACGCCAGGGCCTCCCGGGCTGAAGCCACCAAACATGAAAAAGGCCCCGAAGTCACCTTCCCGACCGAGGGACCTGAACCAGCCGAACATGATGACGCGTTGGTAATATCAGCCAGAATCGCCAACGCGCAAGTGAGAAGGATCATGGTCGACACTGGAAGCTCGGCCGATATACTTTACTGGGACGCCTTCCAAAAGCTCGGTCTGGTAAAGGAGAACATGAAGCCGGTATGCTCAACACTCACGGGGTTCACCGGCGCCTCAATCTCGTCACTAGGGGTCATCACCCTGCCCCTAACTTTGGGAGTCTTCCCGAAGGCAAAGACAGTGATGACCTCCTTTCTGGTGGTCGACCTCCCCACGGCATACAACGCCATCCTCGGACGGCCAACCCTCAACAAGACCCGAGCCGTCATCTCAACTTACTACCAAACCATCAAGTTCCCGACCCACGATGGGGTCGGGGAAGTGGCGGGGAACTCCTGGGAGTCCAGGCGCTGCTACTTGACCGCTGTGTCACTAAACAAGAGAGCGAGGATCTAATCCCCGCTGGAAGACCCCCGGGAGGGAAAAAAACCGACCCCCCGCCCCGAGCCGAAGGAATCCACCATTGACTTGCCACTGATCGAAGGAAGGCCCGACCAAACAGTCAAAGTCGGGTCGGGACTGCCCGAACAAGAGCAACAGCAGCTCGTCGGCCTTCTGCGAGCCAACGCCGACATCTTCGCTTGGACGCCGATTGACCTAGTCGGAGTCCACCCGGAAGTCGCGCTGCACCACTTGAACATCTCGTCCGACGCCCGCCCGGTAAAACAGAGACCCAGGCGGCAGGCCCCGGATCGGCAACTGGCCATCCGAGAAGAGGTAAACCGACGTCTGGCGGCCGGTTTCATAGAAGAGGCGAGGTACCCACAGTGGCTCTCCAATGTAGTCCTTGTCAAAAAGCCTAATGGAAGCTGGCGGATGTGCATTGACTACACCAGTCTCAATAATGCTTGCCCAAAAGATTGCTACCCCCTACCGAAGATCGACCAGCTAGTTGACGCCACGGCCGGCCACGCCCGTCTTTTGTTTATGGATGCATTCTCCGGGTACAACCAGATCAGGATGGCACCCGAAGACCAAGAACACACAGCCTTCCTCACCGAGCAAGGGATATATTTTTACAAAGTCATGCCGTTCGGGTTGAAAAATGCCGGGGCGACCTACCAGAGGACGGTGAACAGGATATTCGCCCACCAGATTGGACGAAACATGGAGATATATATCGACGACATGATCGTAAAGAGCCGAACGACGGAGGCCCATCCTTCCGACCTAGCTGAAACATTCGACACCCTGCGAAGGTTCGGCCTGCGCCTCAACCCCGCCAAGTGCGCCTTCGGCGTGACCTCGGGAAAATTCCTCGGATTCATCATACATGAGAGAGGGATTGACACCAACCCGGAAAAGATACAGGCCATCATTGACATGCAGCCTCCTCGGACGATCAGAGACCTGCAGCGCCTTAACGGGAGGCTAGTCGCATTATCACGTTTTCTTTCCCGATCGGGAGATCGCTGCCTCCCCTTCTTCCAGGCCCTGAAGGATCCAAAGAACTTCCGATGGACGACGGAATGCGAGAGGGCCTGCGAGCGGATGAAGCAACACCTGGCCAACCTCCCCCGACTCGCTTCAGTCTCCCCTGGGGAGAAATTGAGTCTCTACCTCGCCGCCTCCCAACACGCGGTCAGTTCGGTTCTGGTCAAAGAAAACTCCGGCGACCAACTGCCGGTCTACTATGTCAGCCACATGCTGAGCGGGCCAGAAGAACGCTACCCGCCAATCGAAAAGCTGGCGCTGGCGCTCGTTCTGTCGGCGCGAAAGCTCCGCCCTTATTTCCAGGCCCACCCGATGGAGGTAATAACTGACCAGCCGCTCCGGCTTGTTCTGTCTAAATTCGACGTTGCAGGGCGTCTCCTCAAATGGGCAGTGGAGCTCGGCGAGCACGACATACAGTATATACCACGGACCGCCATCAAAGCCCAGGCCGTGGCAGACTTCATTGCAGAGCTGACCCCGAGCACAGGCGAGGAACTCGAGCCACCGCGTGAGACGTGGACCCTCCACGTAGACGGGTCGGCCAACGCAAAAGGCACCGGTGCAGGGCTGGTGCTGGTGACACCTAACGGCCGCTCGATCGAGCGCTCCTTCCGCTTCGGGTTCAGGGCCACCAACAACGAGGCAGAATACGAGGCTCTCCTGGCGGGGCTCCAGTTGGCACTGGAAATGCGGGTGACCGACATACGCGTCATCACCGACTCACAGCTGGTGGCTAGGCAGCTCGACGGCGGATACGAAGCCCGAGACCCGACTATGGTGAAATATCTGGCACAGGTAAAAAGCCTTGCCACCAAGTTTGACCATTTTGAATTGTCGAATGTTCCCAGGAGCGAGAACCAGCGAGCCGACACCCTGGCAAAATGGGCATCCGGCTCGGCCCCCTGGGCTCAACCCGAGACCGAAGTGCTCCCCCACCGAGCCATAGAGGTCGTCGCCACGGTCACGGGCGGCGCGCCGGCCACTTGGGTACAGGAGATGCTACGCTTCAAGCGGGATGGGGCCCTACCCGACAATGAAACCACGGCTCGACGCTTGCGTCGGACGCAGGCATGGTACATCGAAGAGGAAGGACGGCTGTACAAGCGGTCCTTCTCGCGCCCCTTGTTACGCTGCCTAGAGTCGAACGAAGCTCGGACCATTCTGTCCGACATGCATGAAGGGGCCTGCGGGGAACACATAGGCGAACGAGCCTTGGCGCACAAGATACTCCGACAGGGGTACTACTGGCCGACCATGCGCTAGGACGCGAAAGCTTTCGTGCAGCGGTGCAGCTCGTGCCAGGAGCACGCCCGCACCGCCCGACGGCCGGCGGTCCTGTTCACCCCTGTCGACTGTGCCTGGCCATTCGCGCAATGGGGACTGGACATACTCGGGCCTCTCCCACCCGCCTCCGGCCAGCGGAAGTACATCATCGTGGGAGTGGACTACTTTACCAGGTGGGTCGAAGCCGAGCCTCTAGCAACCATTACAGAGTCACAAGTGGAAAGGTTCGTGTGGAGAAACCTCATAACTCGGTTCGGCCTACCCCAGTCCATCGTCACCGACAATGGACCTCAATTCGCCGACAGGAGATTCCAAGAGTTTTGCGCCAAGCACAAAATTCAGCTGAGGTTCAGCTCGGTGGCTTACCCCCAGGCGAATGGGCTAGCTGAGGTAACCAACCGGTCCATCATCGACGGCCTCAAGAGAAGGGTATCCGCTGCCCGATCGGCTTGGATCGACGAGCTCCCGAGCGTCCTATGGGCGATGCGCACTACCCCCAAGACCCCGACCGGGGAGTCTCCCTACAGCCTCACGTTCGGGACCGAGGCCGTATTGCCATCCGAAGTAGCCATCCCGACTCTGCGGACGGCAGACTACAGCGAAGAGGCCTCGGGAGAAGGGCTCCGATCCAACCTGGACCTACTCGAGGAAAGACGGGCCAACGCACACCAGAAAGCTCTTTCTTACAAAAGAGCCGTAGCGAGGGTCTACAACCGGAGAGTACGACCCCGATCAATAAAATTAGAGGACCTGGTCCTGCGCAAAATCGAGGTCAGCCGCCCAACCCAAGCAAGGGGGAAGCTGACCCCGAAGTGGGAAGGACCCTATCGGGTCATCGGAGTATCCCGACCGGGGACGTTCCGACTCGCAACAATGGATGGCGACCCCGTGCCCCGGACTTGGAACATACAGAACCTTAGGAAATACTTCGTCTGAAGATGTAGGCACTACGCAAACACAGAAAACGAAAAAGAAGATCATTTTATTAAAAAGGAGGGGATACAGAAGCCAAAACCCATACAGAAACCCCTCGCACCCTCGACCCCGACATACAAAAACGACCCTCACTACTCTCCTGGAGTCTTCGGGTGATCGTCGAATGGCACGTCCTCCGGCATGTCCACCTCCAGATCCACGGGGTGAGAGGCGAACGGGTCCTTTTCCACCTCGGAACCAGGAGGACATGAGCAGAAGCGACCCAGGGCGATTCTGTATCCATACTTGTAGGATACTCGTCCCATTCGGGTCAGCCCGAGCTCGAAGTTCTCGGACCTCTTGTAGGCTTCAATCGCCTCCTTGTCCTTCGACGGACGGAGGCGAACCTCCTCGGCCAGCGCATCGGAGGCAGCGCGGGCTTCGGCCTCGGCCTTCTCCGCCCTCTTGGTGAGACCAAGCGCCTCCGACTTCAACAAGCGGAGCTCGGCCCGATCCAAATGGAGGAACTCTTGGAGCTCCTTGACTGAATCGCCCGACTGCTCGAGCTCTGCTCTTAGGCGCGCCACCTCTTCCTCGGAATCGGTCGCGCGTTTTTCCGCGGCCACTACCGCCTCGGGGCCCGACCCAGCCCGAACCTCCTCTAGTTGGCGACACAACTCGGAGTTGCGCTCGCTGAGGTCCCAGATTGCCTGGCCAGCGTCGCGCACTCGGTCCATTAGTGCCGTCGAATAGTGGAGGCCCTGCCACAGGAAAATAAGGGTCAGCGCGCAGTCGCGGGGATGCCCGGAGTTAGCAAAACGCTTACCAGTGTTAGAAACCTCCCCGCCTCGTTAAGCATGGTCTCCGAAGGCAGGGTGTATAGGTCCCAAGCCAGGTCGGGGTGGAGCACGCCTCGAAGAAAGGCAGCCGAGGGATCTCCCCCGGCCCATACCTTGTCCTCTCGGGACAGCCCCTTCCATCGGGCAACCAGCGGGTCGGAAGCCTCCCCCGGCGGAAGCTCGCCCATCACCGCTGACCATAGGGGCTCGTCGGCCCCCGTGCATAGCCCGCACAGATCATCCACCGTGGGCAGGCTCGACCCCTTCCCGGCCATCCCCTGGCTAGGCCCTTCAACTCGGGAAGGCCCCTCGTCCCGAGTGGTCCGCTTGGCACCCACGATTGTTGAAGGAGTGGTCCCCGCCTTGGCTTTCCCGGGACCCGTCGTCTTTGCCTTCTTTGACGGACGTCCCTCTGGGATCTCTAATGGGGCACCCGCCGAACCGGGCAACGGGTCGGCTAAGGAACGCGGAGAGGAAGCAGCGGACTGGCGCGGGGAAGAAGCCGACGAGGAGCGACCACCACGGAGGGACAGGAGCTTCATTCCTACAAAAGAGACAAGCAAACCATCACAAACTGTGGAAACAAACAAGGCATAGAGAACACCCTCTACAAACATACCCCCGAAAGCCGGGCTAAGACCCGCCTCGGCTAGCCACTCCTCGGTCATAGCTCGGATGGCCTGAGAACCGGGAAGGATTGCCCGAAGCCTCTTCAAGTCCCGACGCTCCTCGTCGTTCAAGTCCGGGACTGTGTTATCTATCACCCTCACCGCCCACCGAACTCCGAAGCCCAAATCCCTCGGCCAGCTAATGTAAAAAAACCGCCCTTTCCACCCTTTGTTATTCGAAGGGGCTCCCCCGACGCGAAAGCCAGCCCGGGCTGACACGAAATAGCCCCCCGGCCCCTTGAGAAGGCGAAAACAAGAGAGAAAGAGGTTTCGGGTAGGGGTGATGTTAGCATAGTAACATTCCCCCAAGAACGCTACCAGGTACCGCCATGAGTTAGGCGCCACCTGGGAAGGCGAAATCCGCCATAGAGATAGGCAGGAGACGATGATGGGGTGAAGGGGAAGGCGCAACCCAGCCTCTAGGGCATCTTGGGTCAGCGCGAAACCTCGAGGCACCGGGTCGTACGACCGCTGCCCCGGGTCAGGTGCGACCAGAACAAACTCCTCCGGGATGTGATAACGCTCCCGGAGCTTCTCCAGCAACGACCCGCTCACCGCCGAGTCGAGGTCGTGCGGCCACATTAGAGCCTCAAGGGCTCGCGCCGCCTCCTCGTCCGGGGAGGGCGGAGGTGTGCGCTCCCGGACTCTATCAGGGGACGGAGGTGAAGAGACAGGCGAGAGGGGCATCCTTACCGGCTTTAGGACGAACAAGAACAACTGGGGAGTGACGGCGTAGGAAAGGAGAGGATGTGATGATAGAAAGGGCGACGAGGTCCAAGACTCAGCGACTAGAATTGTGAAACGGGCCGAGTGCGCCGTTTATATAGGAAAAGCCCCGCCAGGAGAGACGTCCCTTCGTCTCCCCATAGCGGCCAACAGCTCATCCGCACACTCGCTCGTCGCACCAGGGAAGGCCAACGAACACCCCATCATAAATGCGGACCCAAGGTCGCTGCGGGGAACAGCACGGAGAACGGCCACTGCGACCCCTCGACGTCTGATAAGAATGACGATCTTCCCGCATGTCCCCGAGACCACTTCCACGGCGCGGCCAGCCCGCCCGAGACGTGCTCCTCGGCCGCATGTGCCCGAGACCACATCCTCGGCGCGGCCAGCCCGCCCGAGACGTGCTCCTCGGCCGCATGTCCCCGAGACCACCTCCTCGGCGCGGCCAGCCCGCCCGAGACGTGCTCCTCGGCCGCATGTCCCCGAGACCACCTCCTCGGCGCGGCCAGCCCGCCCGAGACGTGCTCCTCGAACGCATGTCCCCGAGACCACCTCCTCGGCGCGGCCAGCCCGCCCGAGACGTGCTCCTCGGCCGCATGTCCCCGAGACCACCTCCTCGGCGCGGCCAGCCCGCCCGAGACGTGCTCCTCGCCCACATGTTCCCGAGACCACCTCCTCGGCGCGGCCAGCCCGCCCGAGACGTGCTCCTCGGCCGCATGCTCCCGAGACCACATCCTCGGTGCGGCCAGCCCGCCCGAGACGTGCCCCTCGGCCGCATGTTCCCCGAGACCACCTCCTCGGCGCGGCCAGCCCGCCCGAGACGTGCTCCTCGGCCGCATGTCCCCGAGACCACCTCCTCGGCGCGGCCAGCCTGTTAGGATCGAGAGCACTAAGAGGGGGGGGGGTGAATTAGTGCAGCGGAAATCTTACAGCGATTAAAAACCAAAAGCTGCGTTCGTTCAATAAAAAAAAAACTATTATGATGCAAAAGCTAATTCTCAGTTTGTATCTAAGTGCAGTTTGTGTCTAAGCGCAGATTGCGTCTAAGCGCAGTTTGCGTCTAAACACAGTTTGCGTCTAAGCGCAGTTTGCGTCTAAACACAGTTTGCGTCTAAGCGCAGTTTTACGTCTAAGCGCAGTTTACGTCTAAACTCAGATTTACGTCTAAACGCAGTTTTACGTCTAGACGCAGATTTACGTCTAAACTTTGAAACTCGTTTGTATACTCGCAGAAAGCAGTATGCAGTTGAAATCAAGACGTAAACGTGAACTGAGAACTGATGATTGTGAGAGGAAAGCCGATTTACGTCTAAATGCAGTTTTACGTCTAAATGTTGAAACTCGTTCGTAAAATTGTAGAGGACAGTTTGCAGTTATCAATAGGATCAAAATGTAAGTGTAAACTGCAAAGAAACTCTTTCGTAAAAGCACCGAAGACAGTTCTGCAGAATCAAACGTAAACGTAAACTGTAATGTACGAAAATACGAATTTACGTCTGAATGCAGATTCGAAAGAACAGCACTTAGAACTTGTTCGTGAAAGCGCAGAGAGCAGTAGTAATGGAGGAGGTTTGCAGTAATGATAAAGTGCTAAAAAATAAACGCAAACCAGAGATTTAGAGTGGTTCGGTCAGCCTTGACCTACTCCACTTTTGGCTTCCTCCACCGACGAGGTTGCCGACGTCAACTAGGGGCCTTCCTTCAATGGGCGAAGGCCAAACTGCCCTTTTACAGTTTCTCTCCTTTTAACAGGCTCAGGAGACAACCTTTACAGACCTTTCTCTCCTCACTTTACAACTGAAAACTTGAAGAACAGAAGGAGGAGACTTAAAGGCTTTACAACACTTTTGAGCTCTTAGAATCACAGAAAAGATCAAGATTTCGGTGTGTGTCTGTTTCTTTTCAGTGCTGAATGGGTGGGGTATTTATAGGCCCCAACCCAATTCAAATTTCGAGCTCAAAACGATCAAATCCCGAAATTCCGGGATCAGGCGGTTGCACCTCTTGACTGGAGAGGTGGCACCGCCTGGCAGAGCTCGAAGTCTGAGCTCAGGCGGTTGCACCTCTCGACTGGAGAGGTGGCACCGCCTGGCAGAGCTCGAAGACTGAGCTCAGACGGTTGCACCTTCTCTGTCAGGGGTGGTTGCACCTTCCTGCCAGAGCTCGAAGACCGAGCTCAGGCGGTGCATCTCCTGACCAGAGAAGTTTCTCTTCTCTGCCAGAGGTGATCGCCCCTTTCTGCCAGAGGTGGTTGCACCTCTCTGCCAGAGGTGGTTGCACCTCTCTGCCAGAGCTCGAAGACTGAGCTTAGGCTGTGCATCTCCTGGCCAGAGAGGTCGTACTTCTCTTCCAGAGCTCGAAGACTGAGCTCGGTGATTGCATCACCAGGCAGAGCTCGAAACTTGAGCTCAGGCGGTGCTACCGCTTGACAGAGGAGGTTGCACCGCCCAGTCTCGCTTGGAGACTGAGCCCTGGGCGGTTGCACCGCCTGGCTGGAGCGGTTGCACCTCCCAGTCTCGCTAGGAGACTTAGCCTGGGCGGTGGCACCTCCCTGCCTGGGCGGTTGCACCTCCCACAGCTTCTTGGGTTCGAATGGGTTGAACCATTCGACCCAACTTGAGTTCTTCAAGGGCCCAATTGCCCTAGGATTAAGCTAATGGGATCACCTCCCATTTCTAACTTAATCACCGTGCTAACTACGATTAAATCTAAGACAATTTCTGCAGCTTTGCTTCGGTACGTCAATTGCTTTTTCCGGCGAGTTTCCGGCGAACTTCCGTCGATCATCCGATGAACCCTCGGTGATGCTTCTGCGGACTTCCGGCAAACTCCTGGACTTTGCGACGATCCACTTGGCGAGTTCCGACGAGCTTCGCTTGGCAAGCTTCTGGACTTCTCGGATCTGTTCCCGCAGAACCTCCGACGACCGTCCGTACTTCCGTCGAACTCTCGAACTCCCAACGTGATCATGAACTTGACTCCGGCGCAACTCCTGCTGCTTGTCTATCTTTCATCGTAGTTAATCCTGCACACTTATCTCAACACATAGATTAGACAACAAATGACAATTGACTTCATCATCAAAATCCGAGATTCAACAATCTCCCCCTTTTTGATGATGACAATCAATTGATAATGGAGTTATCCTTAACTCCCCCTGTCTATATGCCATAGTTGAGATAAGTCAACCTTGAATTCAAGACCTAAGAATTCAAGTGACGTATTGATAAGTTAGATCAGTTAAACTTATCAATACTCCCATCATGATACCTATCATGATGTATCTCTTCAAGGATGATGTCAAAGCTTGACATTCATCATCAAGTTTGTATGATAGTGTTTGTGACTATTCATCATGTAATTGAACATTATCATTTAAAGCTCGAAGGACTATTACATGATGCACACATATTATCATTCTAGCAAGTTTGCATTTACTTCACAAAATAGGATATCAACTCAAGACATAATGCAAACTATAGCACATGTTTCATATATCTCTTGGTGATGCAAGGATGGCATTGTGCAAACATTATTTATAGCATCACTCAAGGTATTTCTAATCACAGTGTTTATCAATTCATATATTTCTCCCCCTTTGTCATCAACAAAAAGCATTGTTATACAAGGAAGACCAATTTAGACGAAAGCTTATAGAGGGATTTTACATAGATTGCTTTGAAAACTTCTTCCCCCTTTTGTTATAATTCATTTTACCCGTAAAGATATTACAGAATGAAATACATATTCAGGAATCACTTTATCAGATTTAATTCAAAAACTTATTTTTCATGAAAGTGTACGAATAAATCTGTTTTATAGCATTCGAACAACTAAGATGCATTTGGACAAGATTTTGTTACAGATTTTCACATATAATCATAGAAAATGGCATTCATGTGATCTGATCATTCAATATAGTCCGAAAAATAATTTTAACAAGTTTATTTATTCGGACACATCAACATTCCTAATCAATGCACAAGGTTTTCAAAACTTTTAGTTTCAGAACACAATATTCTTATCACATATCAAAAAAAAATGATATGATTAAAGTTCGAGATAACCTTTACCACAAAGCACATGTCAAATGTTTACCACAATAGATGTTTACAACCAGCATGTCAGAAGTAACATAAGAAGTTTACAACAACAAATGTTCATACAAGTTCATTCATGAGGTGGAAAATTAAAGTGCCTAAACAAGGAGTCGAATTGACTATGAATCTGCTGTAGCTCTGATAGAATTTGATCTTGTCGTTGTTCAATCCGTTCTTGTCTCTGTTCGAATCGGTCCATTCGAATCCCAATTTCTTCGACGGATGTATGAGTTTGCTCAACTGGATGTGTTTCCTCAAGGGGAAGGATTGGAGGAGATTGAGTACCCCTAAATACTGGTGTTTCCGGTTCTGGTTCAGATTGAGGGTGATCTGTCCTTCTAGGGAGTCTAACCCAGTTACCGTTTCTATAGTAACATCTTAGTCGGTGAAGTAGATTTTTGTTTATTATGCTGTATCGATCTACTTTCATTACTTCTTCTTCTGGTGATATTAGAATGTCGTAAGCTTTTATTATTCTAGTGATTATACCACCATATGGGAGCATCATATCTTTCTTAGATAATTCTAACATGCTTTGTTGGATAAGATAGCCAAGACAGATGTCATGTCCCTTCATGATTAAGTACATAGTTCCTAATTCTAATTGACTCACTTCATCATGATGGTATTGTTTAGGAAGGATTATACTAGTCATGATATGATGAAGTAATTTAGTGTTCATAGGTAGTAGATGTTCACAACTTTTAGGAACTAATGTTATGTCGGGATTGTCCAAGATTGTTCCTAAGGCTTCAGCATAGGATGTTCCAATAGTTTCATCAACCCATGATCCTCTAAAGTAAAGTCCTATGCTTTTCATGGGAATGCCTATCATATCACAAATGAATCTATTAGTGATTGAGATGTGTTGTCCTAAAAGATAGGTGGACATCCTTTCTTCCTCATCTATTTTTATGTTATTGTAAAACAATCGAACTAGTCTAGGATAGATGGGTTCATTAATCTGCAAGATTGGAAGTAGATCTAGGTTTGCAAACCATTGGATAGTTTCTAAGTTTCTAAGTTCATGTATGTCTACGTATTTTCCCTTATGGATGCTTCTAAGTTCGAAAGAGGGAAATTTTTCAGCATGGTTTTTCGAATCAAAGAGGGTGAAATCAAACTCTTCTACTAATCTCCTCTTTCCCTTGTCCCTTGAGGATCTTCTAGATCCCATAACTACAACAGTTTAGAGGGATAAAGATGAGCAAGAGTGAATGGAGAGCAAAACAGAATTTAAGAGGTTCTTAGAGAATACCTTGGTTGATTCTTCAAAAGAGAGAAGGATTCTTGATGTTTTGCTCCGAAATGGGAGGTATTTGGGAAGCTCAACGGGGTGAAGTGGAGATGGAGGAGGTTTGGGGGAGTAGAGAAGGGAAGGGAAGTGAGCTGGGGTCGGTTTCACAGCCGGCCCTAGTGTGGGTTTAAAGGGCAGAGCTGCTGGCGGTTGCACCTCTGGCTGGAGCGGTGCAACCTCTGGCAACCCGTGATAGCTGGAGGTGCCACCGCCAGCTGGAGAGGTGCCACCGCCTGCAGCCAGTGAGCACCTAATATGATTTGATTAGGGAGCTTTTGCCTTGAGGAGAGTTTCAGAGCAATTAATGTTTGTTACATGATTTCGTATGAGTTTTTTATTTAAGGAAGAAGCTCTTGTACGATCAAGATAGATCTTTTAACGTGCATACGTATGTTTGTTTGGTATCCCTTTTAAGATCATGACATATTTAGTTTCTACAAGAATTAATTCGTAGATGAACGGGTTTTGAAGATCAGGGGGGTATGTGAATTTGGATATCATACGTTTCTAATAAGGTTGTATCGAATTTGTGATTTCACAACTTCCACTTGTTACTTAAGCGTTGCGAGTTCCTTTTTGATTCTTGGTTTATGACTATTGAGAGTTAAGGAGCAGAATATCATTTCTTGCTCCGGCCTAGACTTTTAATGTTTTTATAGGAAGGGATGATCTTTAGGAACCCATTTGCTTTTGGGTGCCTCATAAATAGATCTACATTTTCTATCATATTGCATAGAGTTTATCATGGTTCCTTTAGGAACCCAAATTAATTTGTTTGGACTTATTTTCTTGAATGGACAACAATGTGTCTTGTGTCCAGATTTGCAACAAAAGTTGCACTTGGCTTGGTGTTGAACATGTAAGATGGAGCCTTTTATGAAGGTGGTTGGATTTTGGTGAGGATTTCTCACAAATCCAATCCCGCTCCTTTTTGGAATGTGACCCTTGTTTGCAAGGATCATGTTTAATGACTTGCTACCAACCTCGAATTTCTTCAAGGTGTCCTTGAGTAGCAGGTTTTCTTTTTGCATAGTTTCTAAATCATGACATTTGATACATGAATTTAAACTATCATGATGTTCGACTTTTAACTTATCAAACTCACAAGTAAGACTATCATGCATCTTTTTCAGCAATTTATATTTTCTACTTATACTCTTGCATTCGTCAAATAAGTCATTGAAAGCATTTAATAATTCATCGAAAGATAAATCAGCATCTATTGAATTTGTTACCTCGTCTTCGATGGCCATTAAGGCGTAATGAGCAACTTGCTCGGTGTTGGACTCCTCTTCCTCAGATGCGCTCGAATCATCCCATGTTGCTTGGAGCGCCTTCTTCTTTGTTGTTCTTTTCTTGACTTGGGGACAATCACTTTTGTAGTGTCCCGGCTTTTTGCATTCATAGCAGATCACTTGGTCCTTTTTGGGTTCAAGTTTATTTTTTGCATCATTCTTAAACTTGTTTCTTTTAAAAAACTTTTTAAACTTTCTTGTTAGAAGTGCCAAGTCATCATCACAGTCCTCATCACTTGAGTTTTCTCTCAAGTGGCATTCTGATGTTTTGAGTGCCATATCCTTCCTGTTCTTTGGAAGGATGTCTTCTTGCTCTTCATGAGCTTTACAAGTCATTTCATAGGTCATTAGTGACCCGATTAGTTCTTCAAGAGGGAAATTTCGTAGATCTTTTGCCTCTTGAATAGCGGTGACTTTAGGATCCCAACTCTTAGGAAGGGATCTTAGTATCTTATTAACAAGCTCAAAATCCGAAAAGCTCTTTCCGAGTCCTTTTAGACCGTTGACGACATCCGTGAAACGGGTAAACATGTCGCCAATGGTTTCACTCGGTTTCATCCGAAAGAGTTCGAAAGAGTGTAACAGCAAATTGATTTTTGACTCTTTTACTCTACTTGTGCCCTCATGGGTCACTTCGAGTGTGTGCCAAATATCAAATGCAGTTTCACAAGTTGAAACACGGTTAAACTCGTTTTTATCGAGTGCACAAAATAAGGCATTCATAGCCTTTGCATTTAGAGCGAAAGCCTTCTTCTCCAAATCATTCCAATCGATCATTGGAAGAGAAGACTTTGAAAAACCATTCTCGACAAGATTCCATAATTCAAAATCCATAGAAATAAGAAAGATCCTCATTCGGGTTTTCCAGTAGGTGTAGTCCGTCCCATTAAACATGGGTGGACGTGTAATAGAATGGCCCTCTTGGTTTCCGGCGTAAGCCATCTCTCTTGGGTTTTAATCCTTTTGAGAGTTAACCGGGCTCTGATACCAATTGTTAGGATCGAGAGCACTAAGAGGGGGGGGGTGAATTAGTGCAGCGGAAATCTTACAGCGATTAAAAACCAAAAGCTGCGTTCGTTCAATAAAAAAAAAACTATTATGATGCAAAAGCTAATTCTCAGTTTGTATCTAAGTGCAGTTTGCGTCTAAGCGCAGATTGCGTCTAAGCGCAGTTTGCGTCTAAACACAGTTTGCGTCTAAGCGCAGTTTGCGTCTAAACACAGTTTGCGTCTAAGCGCAGTTTTACGTCTAAGCGCAGTTTACGTCTAAACTCAGATTTACGTCTAAACGCAGTTTTACGTCTAGACGCAGATTTACGTCTAAACTTTGAAACTCGTTTGTATACTCGCAGAAAGCAGTATGCAGTTGAAATCAAGACGTAAACGTGAACTGAGAACTGATGATTGTGAGAGGAAAGCCGATTTACGTCTAAATGCAGTTTTACGTCTAAATGTTGAAACTCGTTCGTAAAATTGTAGAGGACAGTTTGCAGTTATCAATAGGATCAAAATGTAAGTGTAAACTGCAAAGAAACTCTTTCGTAAAAGCACCGAAGACAGTTCTGCAGAATCAAACGTAAACGTAAACTGTAATGTACGAAAATACGAATTTACGTCTGAATGCAGATTCGGAAGAACAGCACTTAGAACTTGTTCGTGAAAGCGCAGAGAGCAGTAGTAATGGAGGAGGTTTGCAGTAATGATAAAGTGCTCAAAAATAAACGCAAACCAGAGATTTAGAGTGGTTCGGTCAGCCTTGACCTACTCCACTTTTGGCTTCCTCCACCGACGAGGTTGCCGACGTCAACTACGGGCCTTCCTTCAATGGGCGAAGGCCAAACTGCCCTTTTACAGTTTCTCTCCTTTTAACAGGCTCAGGAGACAACCTTTACAGACCTTTCTCTCCTCACTTTACAACTGAAAACTTGAAGAACAGAAGGAGGAGACTTAAAGGCTTTACAACACTTTTGAGCTCTTAGAATCACAGAAAAGATCAAGATTTCGGTGTGTGTCTGTTTCTTTTCAGTGCTGAATGGGTGGGGTATTTATAGGCCCCAACCCAATTCAAATTTCGAGCTCAAAACGATCAAATCCCGAAATTCCGGGATCAGGCGGTTGCACCTCTTGACTGGAGAGGTGGCACCGCCTGGCAGAGCTCGAAGTCTGAGCTCAGGCGGTTGCACCTCTCGACTGGAGAGGTGGCACCGCCTAGCAGAGCTCGAAGACTGAGCTCAGACGGTTGCACCTTCTCTGTCAGGGGTGGTTGCACCTTCCTGCCAGAGCTCGAAGACCGAGCTCAGGCGGTGCATCTCCTGACCAGAGAAGTTTCTCTTCTCTGCCAGAGGTGATCGCCCCTTTCTGCCAGAGGTGGTTGCACCTCTCTGCCAGAGGTGGTTGCACCTCTCTGCCAGAGCTCGAAGACTGAGCTTAGGCTGTGCATCTCCTGGCCAGAGAGGTCGTACTTCTCTTCCAAAGCTCGAAGACTGAGCTCGGTGATTGCATCACCAGGCAGAGCTCGAAACTTGAGCTCAGGCAGTTCTACCGCTTGACAGAGGAGGTTGCACCGCCCAGTCTCGCTTGGAGACTGAGCCCTGGGCGGTTGCACCGCCTGGCTGGAGCGGTTGCACCTCCCAGTCTCGCTGGGAGACTTAGCCTGGGCGGTGGCACCTCCCTGCCTGGGC
This sequence comes from Musa acuminata AAA Group, assembly GCF_036884655.1. Lineage (NCBI taxonomy): Eukaryota > Viridiplantae > Streptophyta > Magnoliopsida > Zingiberales > Musaceae > Musa > Musa acuminata. Next base: position 11,665,450 of record NC_088358.1, on the reverse strand, counting down.
GGTTGCACCTCCCACAGCTTCTTGGGTTCGAATGGGTTGAACCATTCGACCCAACTTGAGTTCTTCAGGGGCCCAATTGCCCCAGGATTAAGCTAATGGGATCACCTCCCATTTCTAACTTAATCACCGTGCTAACTACGATTAAATCTAAGACAATTTCTGCAGCTTTGCTTCGGTACGTCAATTGCTTTTTCCGGCGAGTTTCCGGCGAACTTCCGTCGATCATCCGATGAACCCTCGGTGATGCTTCTACGGACTTCCGGCAAACTCCTGGACTTTGCGACGATCCACTTGGCGAGTTCCGACGAGCTTCGCTTGGCAAGCTTCTGGACTTCTCGGATCTGTTCCCGCAGAACCTCCGACGACCGTCCGTACTTCCGTCGAACTCTCGAACTCCCAACGTGATCATGAACTTGACTCCGGCGCAACTCCTGCTGCTTGTCTATCTTTCATCGTAGTTAATCCTGCACACTTATCTCAACACATAGATTAGACAACAAATGACAATTGACTTCATCATCAAAATCCGAGATTCAACACAACCCGCCCGAGACGTGCTCCTCGGCCGCATGTCTCCGAGACCACCTCCTCGGCGCGGCCAGCCCGCCCGAGACGTGCTCCTCGCCCACATGTTCCCGAGACCACCTCCTCGGCGCGGCCAGCCCGCCCGAGACGTGCTCCTCGGCCGCATGCTCCCGAGACCACCTCCTCGGCGCGGCCAGCCCGCCCGAGATGTGCTCCTCGGCTGCATGTCCCCGAGACCACTTCCTCGGCACGGCCAGCCCGCCCGAGACGTGCTCCTCGGCCTCATGTCCCCGAGACCACCTCCTCGGCACGGCCAGCCCGCCCGAGACGTGCTCCTCGGCCGCATGTCCCCGAGACCACTTCCTCGGCGTGGCCGGCCCGCCCGAGACGTGCTCCTCGCCCACATGTTCCCGAGACCACCTCCTCGGCGCGGCCAGCCCGCCCAAGACGTGCTCCTCGGCCGCATGCTCCCGAGACCACCTCCTCGGCGCGGCCAGCCCGCCCAAGACGTGCTCCTCGGCCGCATGTCCCCGAGACCACTTCCTCGGCGCGGCCAGCCCGCCCGAGACGTGCTCCTCGGCCGCATGTCCCCGAGACCACCTCCTCGGCGCGGCCAGCCCGCCCGAGACGTGCTCCTCGCCCACATGTTCCCGAGACCACCTCCTCGGCGCGGCCAGCCCGCCCGAGACGTGCTCCTCGGCCGCATACTCCCGAGACCACATCCTCGGTGCGGCCAGCCCGCCCGAGACGTGCCCCTCGGCCGCATGTTCTCCGAGACCACCTCCTCGGCGCGGCCAGCCCGCCCGAGACGTGCTCCTCGGCCGCATGTCCCCGAGACCACCTCCTCGGCGCGGCCAGCCCGCCCGAGACGTGCTCCTCGGCCGCATGTCCCCGAGACCACTTCCTCGGCGCGGCCAGCCCGCCCGAGACGTGCTCCTCGGCCGCATGTCCCCGAGACCACCTCCTCGGCGCGGCCAGCCCGCCCGAGACGTGCTCCTCGCCCACATGTTCCCGAGACCACCTCCTCGGCGCGGCCAGCCTGCCCGAGACGTGCTCCTCGGCCGCATGCTCCCGAGACCACCTCCTCGGCGCGGCCAGCCCGCCCGAGACGTGCTCCTCGGCCGCATGTCCCCGAGACCACTTCCTCAGCGCGGCCAGCCCGCCCGAGACGTGCTCCTCGGCCGCATGTCCCCGAGACCACCTCCTCGGCGCGGCCAGTCCGCCCGAGACGTGCTCCTCGCCCACATGTTCCCGAGACCACCTCCTCGGCGCGGCCAGCCCGCCCGAGACGTGCTCCTCGGCCGCATCTTCCCGAGACCACATCCTCGGTGCGGCCAGCCCGCCCGAGACGTGCCCCTCGGCCGCATGTTCCCGAGACCTCCTCGGCGCGGCCAGCCCGCCCGAGACGTGCTCCTCGGCCGCATGCTCCCGAGATCACATCCTCGGTGCGGCCAGCCCGCCCGAGACGTGCTCCTCGGCCATATGTTCCCGAGACGTGCCCTTTGGCCGCATGCTCCCGAGACCACATCCTCGGCGCGGCCAGCACGCCCGAGACACATTCCCCGACCTCATGCCGCACTAAGCACCTACGCAGCGTGGCCTACTTGCCCCGGACCTGTGCCTCAATCGTGAACCACGAAGAACACCGCCGCTTACCGATCAAAGCCACGCCTCGAATCCCCACCGTCCGGTGCTGAGCCATGGCTTCCTTTGGGGGGGGGATATGATATGGCAAAAAATGGTAAACCCCACTCCCGGCAACGCCCCCCGCACGTGGATAGGCGCGGCGCCCCAGGGAGAGCAACGAGGGCAACGGTCTGCGTCCGGACGTCAGCCTCACTGAGCCCACAGCCCCTCAGTCAACCCAGCACAGTAGGACGAGACAGAAATAGGTAGCGGTTGAAGCTCGCCCATGCCCTGCGATTCCCCGATCCCATACGCAACATCCTCGGCGATGTCGGACGCCATCAGAGATACGGCCCCGATCGACGGGATGGTGCGCCTGATAATGCCGAGTTCCCCTATAAACGTCCTCGAGCCAGAGGGAAGAGGGCAGACTGGACGCCCAGAACAACCGCCACTTCATCTCTCTAACTTGATCGTTGGAGGGGTCGGGTCGAACCGACCCGACCTTTGTGCAGGTATCAAGCCGAGGTCTCCCGTTCGGGACACGCAGGCAAGGAGTCCCCACCCGGAGGAAGTCGCTGCATCGCCCCGAGTCCGAGGCCGCACCCGACCACCCCGGTGGAGACGAGCATTGCCCCAGGGAGATCCCCGCCATTCGGACCCCCGAACGAGCCGAGACGACCTCCCGAGTCACGGCTAAGAAAAAAAGGTGTTTACACCAACAGTAGCGTAGTTAGTTGACAGAGTTAGATGAGCAAGAGACGAGGTTAAGTAGAAAGGGAGTAAGCCTTGGGATCATTAGTTAGAGATTAGAGAATAGAGTGAGTTCTGTTCGGGTGTGAGTATATACAAGCTAGTGCAATTCCTTATTAGTAGCAAGAGGTATAATAACTATATTTGTAGCCAGCCAGAGGAGAGTTAGATTAGTATAGGAGTCAGAGCCAGAGCAGAGCCAGCAGCTTGTTTCATTCAGTAAAGAGATACAAAGCGGTCTGCTTCTCAGCATCTAGTAGTAGACTGAGAATTGAGCTCAGTTGTTTAATTCAGTAGTAGCCGGGGAGCAAGTAGTAGAGTAGTTAGCTCTTTGCTTTGAGTGGAAGTAGGCAAGATAGGGTAGTCCTGTGCGAGTGATAGTCTTCAGACCGAGTAGTTGCTAGTTGGAATTGAAGAATCAAACTAGTATATAGAAGAATGGAACTAGTCAACCGATTGCCCTCTTTCCCCCCGATTCCCCTCAGTTATAAGTGAGATAGTTAGTAAGAGAGTAGTAAGTTATAAGTAAGCCTACAACTAGTGAGTAGTAAGCCCGAAGAGAGTAGTAGTAGAGTAGTAAGCCTACGTTGTCATAGAGAAAGTCAACAAACAGCATTGCAACAAGAGTGGAGGTCGGGTGCCTCAAACTAAAGATAAGTTAGCTAAATCCGTGACTTTTCTTCTTGCCTGGCCTGATTGATAGCTTTCATAGCTTCTTCCCTTGATAAGAATGAAACTAACTAATTCCAGAATGGAACCCCTTATTGTAATTCGTTCAAGAATGAATATAGTAAATAACAGACTCAATTCTATCTTATTATATTATAGGAGATATAGGAGAACGGATTCCTAGTAGTTGCTCGGCCTCACTACTTACAAGAGAAAGAAATCAGAATGGATGGCATTGGAAGACATAGTTCTCGTTGCCAGCTGCCTGAGTTAGATGCAATGGATAACCAAGTCCTGTTTCCGACTTCCATTTACCCGAAGGGAGTTACTGGGCTAGCTCAGTTAGTAGTTAGTAAGCCCACCGATTCCCAGATGACCTAGTACTAAGATAAGAATGAAACCGAACCGCTTAGTCCTGTTTTTTGCCCCCTAGAAACTAGTTGTATGCTTTGCTTGCCCACTGGCTATGTGTTTGAAGAATTAAGACAGCTGTTATCAAGTATCAAGTCTTAGTTCCGATTGTAGTTGTATTTGAGTGTCTTGGCGGGTCTAGTGCTTGTGTTAAGCTATGAGAAAATAGAGAATATAGGACATGAGTCAATCGAGAACCGAACACCTTCCGCTACACTTACTATGTTACTTGGCCCCTTCCTTACCTATGTGGTTCCTTTTTGATTCTTAGAAGCTGTAGTTAACTTCTTATACCCTCATTCATTCCCTGATACACAAGACTGGAAACTCTTAAGTAAGACTTTGGCTACTGAGGACAATTCCGATTATCACCCCCGCTGCTTCTACTACTTGGATTCCATAGTTCGAGTTTGACTCTTGCTTTCCTGCCTTTTTGTAAATACTCAAATGAACAAGCAAGACTTTTAGGCAGTAGCGCGGCAGACTTCAAATAAAGCAGTGACAGACCGAGAGAAGGTATTGGGAGACTCAAACCATTAATCAAAGAAGCAAGGAAGGGAAGTAAAGCCGTGTAGTGTAAGTTTCATGCAATATATGGGGAATGTAGCTAATGAGCAGCAGACCCATAGTTAAGAGTTACAGGCGAATATCGTAGGTGGAGTGGCTGGCAGGTTCTATACCATTTGTTAAAGAATAAGGATGGATAGTGTCAGTTTTCAGCTAAACCTAAGGAACGCAACCCGGAGGAATCATAATAGAATAGAACCACAGCTTCCAAGGTTCAAACCAGAGAAAGGGAATCCAACTCAACAGTGGAAGAATTGAGTATAGTACCAAAGCAAAGAATCCAATGAATAAGTCAAAGAATGGAATACAAAGTATAGTAAAAGAGCGGAATCCATCAGTACACGAATAAACGGTGCGTAGGCAACCCTCTACTATCATCTTTTTCCTGCTAAGCAAGAATCCGATCAATAAGTATCAATAAGTAAGAGAATGCAAAACCAATGCTAACAGGAGCTGAACTGGAACCAGGGGATCGAACTAAACTAGTACCGAGACCTTACACTGTTGACTTAAAAGCTGTCCTTGCTCTTACTCTTTGACTACCAACTCAAACTCTTCCACTTTGATATCTAATTCTGGAATCACTCTTCCCTAGGTTGTATTAAACCTTTGTTTCGAGATTGGTTCTTGTTAGGCAATGCTCAATTCTTTATTCAGAGTAAAAGCCTTGTTGTATCTGTAGTCGGATTCTGATGGCATCAGTGAAGGTCTTCTATTCGTAGTTGGGTTCCGATGGCATCAGTTATCGTCTGGGCGGGCTCCTAGGGCATCTTAGTTCCGAGTTCGAGTATCCCTTTTTGATGTTTTTTATTATTAATATTGAGTTCCATTCATATAGTAGTTGTTGGCTTCCTGCTGGTACAGGTCTTGTTAGCCGGGGTTATAATTAGCATTTAGAGAACAAAGGTAAGAAAAGGGAGGTTCTAACTCACAGGCAGGAATGCGACTAACCAGTATAATACTAAACAATAAAAGTTGGAATCAAAGTCATTAGCTAAACCCGGACCAAACACCATAAGTAGTAGTTGGCTCTCGAGTTCGATTCCTTAAGTCAGGATTGATTCTTGGGCTACTGGGTTCAACTCTTTATTCCCAGTGTCATTCTTTATTATGAGTGGTTTTCTTACTTAATGGTTAGATTGGGCGACTCACACCCGTTCGATTCTATGCTCTACTATCAATTCTTAATCCATGTGTGCTGGATCATACCTTATTCTTTTGATTCTTAATGTTACTGGATCGTCTTATTATCCTTACTTTGAGGCCTATGCCCTTATTTATCTCAACTCGAATCAAATCTGACTTGGCTGTCTTTAAGGCTTATTTGCCTAACCTCGAAAACTGTAGCTACCTCACTAAAGTCTGACTTCCTCGGGGAATTAAGCTGTAGATTAGTATGCCCTTGCCCACAATAATCTAAATCTTGAGTTTACCTATCATTATTACGACCCTTGTTTTCACTCTTGTAGTTGTAGGCTGACTCTCCTTACTTTAGTTGTAGGCTTCCACTTACTTATTGCATTATTGAGTTCCGCCCTAAGGACTTTGCTTACTATCTTGATTTATGGTTGTTCCCTTCACTCCCATGTCCGAGGTCCGCTCTCTCTTATTAAGTAAGTAGTGAAAACGGAAACTCGTAACTATCAAACTAAAGCTAACATCCCCCATTCTGTATTTGTATATTACATTCCTATGTGCTGGGTTCGGCCTGACACTCTAGGATGATTCATATTATATTTGCAAGGAGAAAGGGCTAAGTTCACTACAATACCAATATCAGAACGAAACATCATCCAGAGAGTGAAACCCCCACCGAGAACACTTTTGCCTATAAGTCAGAAATCCACTCATAAGTTGTAGACCTAAGCCCCTGGACGAACCTCCAATCTTATCACTGCCCGGGAAACTCTTGTCCTAATGCCCTACTTTCTGGATTTTGTGTTTGGATCTGTCATTCCCTTCCCTTAGTATTACTTTAATGGCTCTTTTTCCTATGTGCGATGGTGAGTCTGCTAATCCTTTCTCGTAGCCTACCCTTACTAACGGAAATTCTTATATTCCTTTTTTGATTGTCGGGAGGCAAGATAGCACTGATTTCTCCTTAAATTCAAGTTCACCCCCCTAAGAGCTCAGTTCTTTGCTTTCAGATAACTAGTCATTCTCAGAGTTGCGGTAACTAAACTCATTACTCTTGTCTGAAGAGATAATGTATTATAAGCCTTCCCTTCCTGAACTTGGCTTGAGAACTGATGAAACATCATTAACTGCATCAGATCTGGTTACTTTACTAACTAAAGGCGGAGCCAGATGAGAGGTAGGTTCGGGGACACGCTACTAATAGGTATACCTCGGCTGATTGGTAATATAACTACTACTACTTTGTTCACTATCAGAGAATTGGGCATAGCTCTATCATTCTGACTTGAACTACTTAGTTGCCGGCTCACTGGTATTCTTACTTCTGAGAACTACTTGAAACTACTAGAGTGGAAATGGAAGTCGACAAGTAAAGAAGCTAGTTCTAAATCCAGAAACCAGATTTTCACTATACCGTCAGCAGAAGCAACAGGTGGATCAGCAACTCTAAGGTCAGAAACGGAATCATTAGCTTTTGGTATGCTAGAAGAAGGTAACCTCCCTAGCGCTCTTCTCTGAACCAACCTAGTATAGTATGTGCTCTTTTCCGAATGTAGTTTTCGTTTTCAAGTAGCTGACCTTCTTTCCACTGTAGATTCTCTCGTTGAGAACTTCCTAATGCGCCCAAAGCCAAAGAGAGTTTGTGAGTCAGCTGTGCGCCCAGTTTTAGATCCTAGCAAAAGAATAAGTTTGAGAAGCCAGAGTCGAGGTAGGCAAGTAGGCAAGCAGACAACTAGTGGAATTCTTTGTTGACTGAAGATCAACTGGTGCCTTGTATGGGTAGGGGTGAAGTTTTGCCTAGTTAAGGGGTTGTTTTGTTTACTCACTTGGTGGGGTAGGCTTGTTTACTAACTTAGGAGGGTGCCAGTCCAGTAGTATACGCTTGGCTCTTTCATTCCTACTTTACAGAGAGCAAGAGGTGTAGTTAGGTAAGTATAGTTGCCGAATGAAGCAAGGTAGACGAGCGCATCCAGTGGAAGACTTGATTTGGAGAGGCTGCAGTCACAGCCCTAGTTTCTCGTTCTCGTCTGAGTTCGCTAGGCCAAGTCTTTTGACCATCTGTTCGGTTCCTGTTTGTTAGGCATAGTATCAGCCTTCCCAAGGTGCTTGTTCAATTCTCTATTATGATAGAAAGTCCTTACATGGGCTTTTCCAGTACAGAGATGTAGGCTGACAGACAGGATAGTTGGATTGGGAGCAAGGAGTAGCAGCCTTTCCATAGTAACAGATTTCTTTATATTAGGACAAAGTATCCGATGTGGGCTTTAGATAGCCTTAAAGCAGTGGTTCAACTCCCTCTTTTGTTGATTGTACTCCAATAATCGTATTTGACTTGACAGCAAGGAAAGTAAGTCTAGAAGAGAGGAATAGCAGACTTAGGGGATAGTTAATAGGACTAAGAGAGGAGCGGGATCTGTATCTTTGTCAGCTTCAATTGGTTCTTTAAGTAGAAGGTCGGGTGCTTGTGTGTAGCAATTCCGGATATTATTCTTGTGTTGGCGAAGAGATCCGTTTCTAGATCTTCCACTGTGCCCAGGAAAGGAGACTCGAGAATCAGCAAATTCAGGATCCGATACAGGCACTTTCGGGCGAAGGTAAGAATATATTCCATAAGCTTCAGCGAGGTGCGGTCCAAGCATATAAAGTTCAGTTATTTGTTATTCAAGTTACGAGTAAAGGGAAGAGCCTAGTTGTGCATTAGCTTAGTTTGATGAGTTGGGGCGTCAAAAGCAAGGAAAGGTCTGGAAAGAAGGATCTAGGGGTTTAGGTGATTATGCTGAAGTAACAGAATCCGCTGGATCACAGTATCCATCTGTAGTAGTATAGTATCTGAGGTAGTGCAAAAGTCTGCAGGAAGCACAAGTCAACTGCACATGGTATAGAAGTTCAGTGTTTAAGAAGTCAATAAAGTAAGACAATGAGATGATAGGAACAAAAACGAATATGAATTCCCACTAAAGGCACAAAAATAGAGGGTAAGTTGGGATCTGTCATCCAAAAGTAAGGGTATGTTTTGGTGTCAGTAGTTACATTATTAGAAGCTGCAAAGCAAGGCTTGTAGAAAGGCAAGTCATAATAGGAGTTAGGGGAAACAGCTTTAGATGCAGTAAGGCAAGGTGTTAAGGTAGTAGAGGCATGGAAGCCGGGATATTAGATTCGAAGTTATGTGTTTGAGGTTGAAAGCAGAGATACAGAGCAAAGAGTGGTGGTTTGAAGCTAAAAGCAACAGACTTTATGGCAGGATAGACATACTCCCTTTTGGGGGCAAGCTAGGAGCAACTACTGAATGCAAGTAAGTGGTGCCAGTTCCTGTTGACAGTGAAGTCTACGATGGAAGCCAAAGCAGCAGTGTATAGAATACCGGTTGACAGCCCGGTTTACAGCCCGTTTACAGCAGCAAAGCAAGTGGAATGATTTGTTTCAAGTAATGCGAGAGAGATAAGTTGCTCTGTCACATTCCTCTTATTTATCTGTCACATTCCTCTTATTTATATTATAGGCGTAAATGAACTAGAACAGCACTTATTGAGTTCTCTGGTCCAGATACCGCAAATGGATAATCTCTCCTCTGCCTCTAGCAACAATACCTATGGAAAATTATGCTGCTTCAGTACACCTCGCATCAAAGCAAGAATACCATCGGCACCACGGAAACTATATTCTCTATCTTATAAGAATCTCATTGGCACTGTCAAAAGGCGTATAGTGGTTTTTCTATTAATACATTTCCATTAATACAAGTTCTTGAAAGATGGAGCTGGTGAGTAAGCTCGATTAGGTGAGGAAGAAGTCAGAGTTTGAGTCTAGCATAGAAATGAGGTAAAGAAGACAGTTCAGCCACAGACTCAGTGTTAACGTACCGGGAGAGTTGCCTTACTTATATTACGGTTGTCCATTCAGAAAGGGGAGTTTAGTCTTAGAGATCATAAACTTGATCAGATAAAGCATCAGCTGGAGAAGAACTAGTTGCCCCAATGTTGGCGATTCCGTTTGTATTGTCGGGTATGAGAAAGTATTGGTCCAGTGCTCATGGCGGCAGGAGAGTTTTCCCGGTTGAACAAATTGAGAAGAAAATGAAAAAAAGATGATAAACTAAATCAATTGAAGCTATACACACGCTCTACACACCCAGTATAAGAAAATACCTATAACTTTCTATAGGATGAAATTGATGATGAAACTCGGGATTACTTTAGCACAACATCTGATCTGGGTAGGAGTGAGGGCAAGAAGATCTTAAGGGAAATGCTGACTCTAGCCTCTGAAACTCCATTCTTTAAGTATACAGCACACGAAAGGATTAGTCACCGCGTTCAATAAATTCATTTGATCCTAACATCTTAGTGGGTTCGACTTTACCTCTGCTAGGGATTCCAGATACTCTACAAGAGCGATTCTACTCCAACAGGTAATTCAGAAACTTACTTGAGAACAGATCTTCCCTTGAGAACAGTCACATCTTAGCGAGTGCAAGGATTTCGATCTACCCGATTTGCGCTAACGCCGGTAAGTCTCTAATGTTGTATAGAAACCGGCAGGTCTCCTACCTTAATGAGAATAGGTTAGATTCTTTATGATATGGGGGTAAGTATTAGATTCCGTAGTTGTTGCAATAGAGTTGGATTCTTGAAGTTACCTTCCAGCAGAAGAAGTCAAGTATATGACGCAGGATCTTTAGTTGGCGCAGCTGCCCGATCAAAGTAATGACCAGAGAATGGCGAGTAATCCTAGGTTGTATACTTTTATTCTATATACTGAATTGAAGACAGAATTAGCAACTGCTGAGGTAAAGGCTCAAGTCAGGGTAGCTTTGCCAAGAGAAATAGTAAGAACACCGCTTTGCTTCATTTAAGAAAATATACCTTTGCCCAGACATAACAGACCGAATGAATGTAGGCATCCATCCCAAGACTCCGAATGAATGTAGGCATCCATACCAATACTCTGACATAAGAATTACATGAAGACTCGAAAGTAAGCCTTAGCATAAACAAGGGCGAACTCCGGAACTCCAATAAGGTGCGTTAGCGGTGCATGTGTTGGCGACGAGCTTCAAGTCGAGTTAGGAAGTAACACAAAAGAGAAGCCCAGCCGGTCTTATGAATAAGAATGGGCCAAGCAACTAGACAAGTAACTACTAATGTTACGCGTCAGCGCCAAGCAACTACTAATGACCAAGCAACGGCGAAAGACGGCCAAGACACTACTAATGTGGCGCGGCAACCCAATAATAGTTATTACGAAGTTATTACAATCTATGACCAAGCAACGGCGAAAGACGGCCAAGACACTACTAATGTGGCGCGGCAGCCCAATAATAGTTATTACGAAGTTATTACAATCTATGTTTTCAGCGGTAGCAACAGTAATAGGCCAAGCAACGGCACAAGTCCGCTGCGCGACAGCAGCAGCATAGATATGTTATGACTAGTTATAACAATTCCTTTGTTCTTATAACCAAGTCCTGTTTTTGGGGCCGCTAGAGTTTCCAGTTATAAACTAAATTATAACAATTCCTTTGTTTGTGTTGCGCGGCAGGGCCACTATAGTTCCCAGTCATAACGAAGTTATTACAATATATGTTTTCGTTACGGTTAACCATTCTATTCTTAACTTCAAGGGTGAATAACATAATAATAGGACATACTTTCTTTGTAGTTGAGTGAGGGTGGGTAAGGTATACTTCATGAGTTAGCTGTAGCGCAAGGGAACCCAACCTGACAGACCAGTAAGATGTTTTAGGAAAAAATGCATTTAAAGAGCCGGCCCCCCACACCAGTTATGAATTTTCAAAGGAAAGGAATCACTAAGCGTAAGTCCTGTTTTTGGGAGCCCGAGCCCCGGCTTTTCATGAATCTTACCACTCTATTTTAGTGCGCTGAAGAATTCTCCCCGAAATACCCCACCCCAGACTCTCATAAGAGTACGAAAAACGAAAAGCGAGAAAAATAGGGCTTTGACTTTCTTTTTAGCAGGTATCGCCACGCGTCTTAATCCGGATCACTCCCTCCAGAATATGAGAATAGAGCGAATCCGTAAGAGAGTACTCCACGAGCTGCCAAAGCATGCTCAGTCAATCGGCCCAGCCCCTGACCCCAAGTAGAAAACCATGTGATCCGTCCTCCTTCTCGGGATATCTACATTCCACAACCAAAAAAGAAAGTCCCTCGGCACCAAACCACGTGAGACCGAAGCTAGCTCTCGCAGATGGATTTGATCAGACGCTTTTTCCCCGAAAAGACGGAGAAAGCCCCTTTCCAGCTCGCTTTGTCAGTCCACTAACACCTGTGACAACTAAGTAACAAACACACTAGCAATAGCAGTAACCAGTACAATGGGTCCCTGCTTTGGACGTTCTAGGTAGCCTGTAATAATGCCATCACTTCTCTCACTCCAACTTTGATTTCAGAGAGTAGATAGATATGAGACCAGAGAAGAGTAGATAGATATGAGACCAGAGAGTAGATAGATATGAGACCAGGCGGAAGGAGGCCTTGAAGGTCTTTATCGCGCGCCGGGCTTCTGGGAATATATAGATTCTGTAATTAGTCAATACCCTTAAGTATAGGAAGGTATCGAGTTATCGCTACGCCCCTAAGTCCTAAGCAAAGCTAATAAGATCTTTTGTCGATACGCCTGAAATAGAAAAATGAAATAGAAAGGAGGATCTATCTCTTTAAAGTAGGGGAATCGATTCCAGAGGTCGTAAAGCAAGAGCTGCTTCATCTAATAGTTCCGTCCTTAAGCTTACATTAAATAAAGAGACGAGAGTCAACCATTTCGCGGGCCCATTCTTTCTTTCGTGGGCATGCGCTAAAGGTTGCGTATAAGTCGGAGTCGCAGGCACAGGACCCTTACCCCCGGAAGGGGATCTAATACCCTTAGGCCAATTATACTTCATGAGTTAGAGTAGTATGCCTTTCCTGATGACTTGTTTTTCTATACCTTTACAGCTTGTAGGAAGGAGCGGATTCTCTCTCTATTGTATGATAATACCAACAAGAAATATTGTATGATAATACCAATAAGAAAGGGCAGGTGGCTATGGCCCAAAACCATAAAGAAAGAAGACAAGGGAAAAGATGAAGTACCCGAGAAGACACATCCGAAGAAAGACCCAAAGAAGCAAAGAAGGCATTTCATTTGATTTGGAAGGGAAGAGCTTGTTCGCTTTAGCTTTTGGGGTCATACCTAGAACTTATTAGCTTAGCCTAACTACAGTAAAAGTCACGATGCCATATTACAAAGTCAGGATATTTCTTATTAAAGCGAAAGGACTGAGCCCAGGAAACTCCTAGCTAAACTAGCGCTTCGCACATTGTGAAATAATACTCTTGCTACGAACCAACAATATCATAGCATAGAAACCAACAATATCATAGCATAGATAGGGCTTCCGTAGCTGCTACAGCTGGTATTGGATAAAGGAGAATCTCAGGTTACTAATCCCTTCTAAGCTGTACCGGCCAAAGGAGAATCTCAGGTTACTAATCCCTTCTAAGCTGTACCGGCCAAAGCCGATGTTGCAGGACCAGCTCCAATCAATGATTTGCATCAAAATCCACCCATAAAAACCCCCGGAACCCCTATTCTTTCTTCTTTTGTTTAGCCATGCACCTTAATCCCACTTAGCCCTATCTTTTCACCTAGCTTTGACTCTCTTTTACGAGATAAGATTGGATTCTATGAATAAAGACCCTTCAATCCCTTACCCCTTTTTGAGCATCCTCGGGAAAGGTTATACGAGTCCTAATAATTCAAGGGTTTGCTCGCTATCGGTGTGTTTATTAATTGGCTACGCGGTGTGCCTGAGTCCTGGGGCGGGATTCACTTATTTTACACAAAATCAATAAGAAATGATTATTTGCATCGAAAGTCTGCAGCATTGTATACTCTATTTATACTCTATTATAATACCTGGGATTGTATACTCTATTATAATACCAGCTCATGGGAATCCTATTCCAAGAGGTTATAAATGGAACTGTTCGTAGCGAACGAACTCTTTTATGTACTACGCGGCAGCCAATAAACGCCAAGCAACTACAACTCACTAATGCACAAGGGAGAACTCCCATTCAACGCCTTTAAGAAAGAAGGCTAGAGATTTGGTTACCTTATTGGTCACGCTAGATGCAATGAATGGTTGACTTCACCATTTATAGTACCTCCCACCTATCGTTCAAGTAGATCGTATGGAGCGGGTAAGGGTGGCAATAAATATCAATATATTGTTCATTCTTTTCTTAAAGCAACTTCCTTCATTCTTGTTGTTTGGCAATGAGTTAGGAGCTGGGTGACTCAATATTAGGAGTTGGGTGACTGGAAATATCTACCTTGCTTGTCTTGTGGGAGACGAGCTCAGCCGTAGTTATTCTATAGACTAGAAAAGTGCATCCTCATCGAATCACTTGCTTAGTTACCCCATATCTCACCTCTCCGGCCAGCGCCCACCATCGCCCCGCTTCCCGGCCGGCGACCACCGCCGCCGCTGTTCCCCTGCCAGGAGACGACGCTGCCAACGTCCATCCCAGCCCTACTACCGCCGCCCGCCTCCCCTTGCGTCGCAGCGCAGCCGCTCGACCTCTCCTCCTCGGCGATCGTTGGTGACGCTGCTCCCAGCCGCGCCACCACCGCTGCCTCTCCACCGCCGCCCGCCTTCCCTTGGGTCGCAGCCGCAGCGGCCGATTGTCGCCCTCCTCGCGGCGACCGAAACAGGGCAACTCACGGATTGCCCTTGTTCCCAGCCGCATCGCCTCCGCTCGATCACCTGGCCAGCGACCACTTCTCCTCGCGTTCCCATCTCGCTCGAGCGAGAAGGACCGCCGGCACCGCAGCCGCAACCGCCGGTTGCCGCAGCCCCTCCCTGCAGCGGTTGCAGAAACAGAGCTTCCTCTGTTGCCGCAGCCCCTCGTCGATCGCTGCCACGCCTCGAGCGCCGTCGCCTTCCAGCCGACCCACCACCACCGCCAGCCACCGTGCGGCGACCGCTGCTCGCCTCCCAGCCGCCGCTCCCCCTGGCTCGGGCGAGAACGACCGCCGCCACTCACCCTTGCTCTGCCCCCTTGGTGACCGAAACAGGGCAATCCTCTTGCTGCTGCGAACGGTTGCCACCACCGTCGCCGCTGCTGCCCAGCCAGCGACGACGCCGCTCGCCGCCCAGCCTGCCACCGTCGATTCCTATTTTCCCCTGCAGCCTCAACCTCGGCGACCGCCGCACGCCTCCCAGCAGCCGATCCTCCTTGCTCTGCATCTTTTGTAACCGAAACAGGGCTATCACGGCAACTCACATCTGCTGCCCTTGTTTCCAGCCGCCGCCGTCGCCTCGAGCGCCGTCGCCGTCGCCTTCCAGCCGCTGCTCCCCCGTGCGACGACCGCCGCTCGCCTCCCAGCCGCTGCTCACGCTCGCTTCCCAGCCGCTGCTTCCCCTTGCTCTGCATCGGTGGTGACCGAAACAGGGCAGTTACCACCGTCGTGGATCCCCTTGCTGCTGCGAACGCCGGCGGTCACCACCGTCGCCACTGCCGCCCAGCCTGCCACGACCCTCGCTGCCTCCTTCTCCACCGCCGCCGCTGCGCTCCGGCCAACAACGACTGCTGCAGCTAGCCACCGCAGCCTTCACCTCAACCCCCTCGATCTGCACCGTTGCTGCAGCCCCCCTTGCTCTGCATCGTTGCCGCAGCCACCGGTTGCCACCACTGCAGTCTCAACCCCGGCCGCTTCAACGCCACCTCCCTCTTGTTCTGCCTCCGCTGCTGCAGTTGTCGGTTGCCATCACCGCAGCGTCAACACGGTTGCTCGGCGATTGCTTCCTTGGGTCACAACAGTCGCAACCGTCGTCTGTCAGCCTTGGTGCTCTCATCTCATGCAGTGACACAAACACAGGGTAGCTACTCTTTCTCTAACGCAGCGACCGCAGCACTGCCCTTGGCGTCCACCTCCTCGGCAACTTCGCATCGATAGTGTTGATGCCCTTGACCGATACCAAAAATAGGAGTTGAGATTACAGATTTGCAGTCTTACGAAATGGTCACCGATAACTCAGTGAAAGCACAAATGGAAGCATTGGAAATTAGAATTGAGAACCGATTACAAGAAGTACTTAATGATTTCAAAAAGGACTTACTGGGGAGCCTTAGTAAATTTCAACAAGGTGGGAGCTCAAGTTCTACATTGCATAGATCTGGAAATACTAGAAAAGGGCCCCAAGATTGTGACACAATCTACTCAGACATGAAGGTGGATGGACAGCTCTCAAAAATTTGTCAGACTTCTATAGTGTTGGAATATCAGAGTAGGTTTGAAAGATTATCAAATCAAGCTAGAGATTGGTCAGAACGACAACTTCTGGATACATTTATTGAAGGTCTTATTCCAGAGATTCGGTACGAAGTTAAGGCTCGTCAACCTCGCACTATGATAGTTGCGATCTCATTTGCACATCTACATGAGAAAAAAATCAACAGGGAAAATCATGGAAACAGAAGTGACAACAACCAGATGATTAGTAAGCCACTGGCCCCATCTATTCCCAACCAAAGTCTTGACACCCGAAGACTAACCCAAGAAGAACTCAATGAAAGATTAGCAAAGAGTTTGTATTATGATGAAAAATGGAGTATGGAGCATCGATGTAAACAAGAGCAACTTCTGATGATTGAACCAATTGGAGAGGAACCGAAAGCTAAGAATGTGGACTCCGATCATGAAGGTATAAATTCTACTGCAGAGGTTGGACCTACCATACATACAATGCATGCATTAGCCGACTACTCTAACCCGCAAACTATGGAAGTTGGCGAAACTCTGGAACATCAGCCTATTATAGTTTTGATTGATACTGGTAGCATTAACAATTCTATGGACAGTGAGACTGTTGATCGATTAGCCCATCACATTGAAGACTGTGATAGATTCAAAGTAAAGATCATTGATGGATGGATTTTCACTTATGATAGTAAAGGTTCAAAGATAAAATTGATTATATAGGGCTAGAAGTTTCATGCAACGATTACTACACTGAAAAATCAACCTGTTGCTTACACTCTTAAAAAGTGGAGACCATACTTACTTGATCAACGGGTTGTGATGCATTGCAGATAGTCTATGGCTAAAGTGTTGAAGAGAAGCTCCCTGATATTGATGCTGCTCAGCCTTGAGGACAAGGCTGATTTGAAGAGGGAGGAACTGTTAGGACCCTTTTTTTAAGCTTTTGAATAATGTTTGTTGAGTCTGTTTAGTCCAATTGTTTATTGAGTCGGTTTGGTTCAGTTAGAGTCAAGTAGAGGTTTATTTAATATTTATTTATTATTAGAGTTCAAGTCCTGATGGTCTCTGGGTGGAACTCTATAAATAGGGATGTAATTGCTTCTTTTCAGTAATCTATGAAAAATACTATTATTGTCTTTGGACAAACCCTAGGAGGTCGATCCCCTCGAAGTGATCAAGGAGGGTCGATCCCCTCGAAGAGATCAAGGAGGGCCGATCCCCTCGAAGCGATCAAGGAGGGCCGATCCCCTCGAAGCGATCATTATCATTCCCTTTTCTCTCATTTCTTTCACGATAAGACCTTAGGGTCTTATCATTTGGTATCAGAGCCTACGATAAGACTTTAGGGTCTTATCATGATCATAGGGGTGAATTTCAAAACTGTGATTTTCAAGAATTTTATGAATCTAATGGATACAAACACAACTTCTCTACTCTAAGAAATCCTCAACAAAATAGAGTAGTGAAAAGAAAGAATAGAAACTTACAAGAAATTACAAGAATCATGTTAAACGAACATAGCCTACATAAATATTTTTAGGCTGAAGCTGTAAATATGACATACTATGTTATGAATAGGGTTCTAGTGACCACTACTTTTCAAGACTCCTTATGAGTTGTGGAACAACAAAAAACCCAACGTTTCTTGGCTATTCCTTTTTTTATAAAGCATTTCGTATCTTTAACAAAAGAACTTTGATTATAGAAGAATCCATTCATGTTGTTTTTAATAAAATTTTTGAAGTTAAGAAAAATGAACTTGATAATGATGTTGATTTTGATGCCTTGAATTTAAATAAAACCCCTTCTCCAAATAGCAATTTGGAAGCATCTTCTTTCAAACCTTATTTACCGAAGGAATGGAAGTATGTAGATGTCATAACCTGAGTCTGATGAGCCAACTAGCCAATAACTCCATTTTGATCCTTCAACCATCGACCAAAATGCTTAAGCGGGAGTTAACGTAATACACTCATCAGGCCTATATAAGCCAATCATACTCATTGCCCACTTCCGATGTGGGACTAATGGGATGTTTTAGTAGATGTTCAACCTAAGGAGCTAATTATAGGAGAAACATCGAAAGGGGTTCAAACACGTTCTTCTCTTAAAATTTTTTGTGCCAACGCCACCTCTCTCTCAAATTGAACCTAAATGCATTGATGAGACCATGAAATGAGGTGTGGAAGCTTGTTCCTAGACCAAATGACCATTTAGTTATTGGTACTAAATGGGTCTTTAGAAACAAGCAAGATGAATTTGGTATCATGGTTCGAAACAAGGCTAGATTAGTGGCCAAAGGTTTCAACCAAGAAGAAGGTATCCATTATGAAGAGACCTTTGCTCCTATGGCTCGATTAGAAGCCATAAAGATGCTCCTTGCTTATGCTAGTAGTAATAATTTTAAGTTGTTTCAAATGGATATTAAAAGTGCTTTTATTAATGGTTTTATTTCCGAAGAAGTTTGTATTGAACAACCTTCCGAATTTGAGAATGATAGTCTCCCTAATCATGTGTTTAAATTGACTAAAGCTCTCTATGGTTTAAAACAAGCCCCAAGGTCTTGGTATGAGAGACTTAGTTTATTTCTTATTAGAAATAATTTCTCTAAAGGCAAGGTTGATACTACATTGTTTATCAAAAATTTTAAAAATAATTTTCTTATTGTTCAAATTTATGTTGATGATATTATTTTCGGTTCCACGAATGAATCTCTTTGTGAATCATTTGCTAAAAGTATGAGTCTTGAATTTGAAATGAGTTAAATGGGATAATTAACCTTCTTTTTAGGCTTACAAATCAAGCAACTAAATAATGGCATCTTTCTTAGTAAAAAAAAAATATGTTTTAGATTTGCTAGAAATATTTAATATGGATGGCTCAAAAGCTATCAATACTCCCATGAGTACCTCCACTAAGTTAGACATTGATAAAAGTGGAGAAAGCTTTGATCAAAAAGCTTATGAGGGTATGATAGGAAGTCTACTATATCTCATCGCAACTAGACCAGATATCATGTTTAGTGTAGGTCTTTGTGCAAGGTTTCAATCTAATCCTAAGATGTCTTATCTTAAAGCAATTAAGAGAATTCTTAGATATCTTAAAGATATCACTAATCTAGGATTATGGTATCCAAAATCTGAGAACTTTGAACTAATTGTATATACTGATGCAGATTTTGCTAGATGTAGATTAGATAGAAAAAGCACTTCCGGAACATGTCAATTTTTAGAACACACACTTGTTTCTTAGTCATCCAAGAAACAAAACTCGGTTACACTATCTACAACCGAGGTTGAGTACATTGTAGCTAGTGCATATTGTGCACAAGTTGTGTGGATGAAAAACACTTTAGAGGATTATAAGATTCATCTTAAAAATATTCTCATAAAATGTGATAACACAAGTGCAATATGTTTAACAAAAAATTTCATTCAACACTCTAGAACTAAACGTATTGATATTAAGCATCACTTTATACGCGATCATATTAATAATCATGATGTAATCATAGAGTTTATTGATACAAAACATCAATTAGCCGATATTTTTACAAAGCCTTTAAGTGAAGAATAATTTGATTTTATTAAAAGAGAATTAGGGATGTTAATTTGTCTGAATGCATGAATTTAATTTATATCTATTCCGGATTATCTTTTAGTTAATGTATTCCTTGAATGGAGCTTTCATGAGTCTATGCCATATCAAGTTTATTTCATATCCTTACTCCATCACTTAATGATTTTTTATACATGGAATTAATTGACAAATGCATCTCTCACAAGTTTATCTCTTGTGAATTTTTAATAAGAAATCGATTTGATGTGATCATTCATAGAATTTCTTTTATTGGAATTTCATTTATCCTTCATATGATGATTCATTCACATGAATTCTTTCTTAATGATGGAAGAATTTTTATGAATTTTTTAGTATGAGATGAACACTTGCAAGAGTGAGGATTTGATTTCATATGAATATTTTGATCCTTATGAAAATTGATGCATAATTTAATGAAACTCTTTTATTGTTTTTGACTTGATTCAAATAATTTCGCAAAGTTGGTTCTCAATGGATTTTCCTCCTTACTCTCCTTCTTCATGCGATGTTTTGATGAAAAATAAAATAGGAGCAATTGATGGAAGTTATCTCTTTAATATTTACCACTTTTAATGTGAGAACTTTTGAATGATACGAATGTTTAAAATATGATTGGTAGAATTTTTACAAGTTGAAATGTGGCATGAATTTTTATCACACTTGCATTATTGAAATTGTTCTCCTTTTTTATGATGATAAAGGGGGAGAAATAATACCAAAATGTGATAAATTGATAACAAATGTATATAATATATTTCATCATAGATACTTGAAATGTTTGCTTGATAAATTTTCTTCATTATGATAAGATATCTAGAGCTTAACTTGTAATTTTATAAATTGATATCTTGTCATAGAATGATGAATTGCTATCTTTGTCATCTTTCATATTTGAAATATCATACTTGAAAATGGATGTCATGCCTTGCATCATTTTGAGAATGTTAGATCATGATAGGAATCATAATGTATGTATTGTAAGTTTAAATGAACTTAACTTATCAATATGTCTCTTAAATTCAAAGGTCTTGAATTCAAGAATATTTTTTCTCAAGCATGACATATAGATAGGGGGAGTTAAGGTTAACTCTATTGAATCTCAGATTTTGATGATGAAGTCAATTGTCATTTGTTATCTAATCCATATGTTGAGATAAGTGTGCAGGATTAACTACGATGGAAGTAAGACATGCTGCAGAATTTACGCCCGGAGTCAAAACTATGATTACGTCGAGAGTTCGATGGAAGTCTGGACGGTCGTCGGTGGTTCTGCGGGAACAAATCCGAGAAGTCCAAGAGCTTGCCAAAGAAGCTTACCAGAACTCACCAAGTGGATCGTCACAAGTCCAAGAGTTTGCTTGAAGTCCGTCGGAGCATCGCCGAAGGTTCGTCAGATGTTCGTCGGAAGTTCACTGGAAGCTCGCCGGAAGAAGCGATTGACGCACTGGAGAAAGTTACAGTAAATGTCTTAAGAAATATCATAGTTAGCATGTAGATTAAGTTAGGAATGGGAGGTGATCCCATTAACTTAATCTGGGGGCAATTGGGCCCTTGATAGACCCAAATTGGGCCAAATGGATCAACCCATTCGGACCAGAATTTCTGCTAAGCGGTGGCATCGCCAAGGTCGACGGTGGCACTGCCCATGAGATGGTCTCCCAGGAAAGCTGGGTGGTGCAACCACCCAGGTTAGGCGATGGCACCACCTTGGCTTAGTCTCCGAGCGAGACTGGGCGATGCAACTGCCCTAGTCAGGCGGTGGCACCACCTGGGCTCAGTCTCAAAGCGAGACTGGGTGGTGCAACAACCCCTGTTAGGCGGTGGCACCACCCAGAGGCTCAGTCTCCGAGCTGCCATGTAGTTGTACCGCCCCAGTCAAGAGGTAGTATCGCCAAGACCTTGGAAATCCGGGAAAAGACATTTTTGAGCTCCAAATTCAAACCAGTTTGGGGCCTATATATACCCCACCCTTTCCTGCATGAAAGGGCATCGAAAATCCAATCTTACTATATGATTTTTAGAGCTCAAAATTGTTGTAAAGGCTAGAAATTCTACTCCCTCTTTTCTTCTAAGTTTTGATCTTTCAAGAGAGGAGAGAAAAGTTTGTAAGGGTTGTCTCCTAAGCCCGTCAAAAGAAGTGAAACTATAAAAGGATGGTTGGCCTTCGCCTATTGAAGGAAGGCCTCTAGTGGACATCGGTGACCTCATCGGAGGAGGAAGCCAAAAGTGGATGTAGGTCAAGATTGACCGAACCACTCTAAATCTCGGTTTGCATTTACTTTCTGTTCTCTATCTTAACTACAAACTACCTCCATAGCTTTACTTTAACTGCACTTCGCCTAATCTAAGTTAAAGCAACTTCCGAATCGGCTTTCATATTGAAATCGCTTTTATCGTACGAACATCGTATTTTGGTTTGTAATTACATTTTGTTCTCTATCTTAACTGCAAACTGTCTCTATATCTTTACTTTAACTGCATCTCGCTTGATCACAAGTTAAAGTGATTTCCGAATCGGCTTCCTTACCGAAATCGTTTTTATCATACGAACGTCGTTTTAAATCGTCGAAAGTTTTCCGCTGCACTAACTCACCCCCCCCCTCTTAGTGCTCTTGATCCTAACAATTGGTATCAGAGCGGGGTTAACTCTTAAACGGATTAAAACCCAAGAGAGATGGCATACGCCTATTGGAGGGCCACTCTATTACATGTCCACCCATGTTCAATGGGACGGACTACACCTATTGGAAGACCCGAATGAGGATCTTCCTTATTTCAATGGATTTTGAACTTTGGAATCTTGTTGAAAATGGATTTTCGAAGTCTTCTCTTCCAATGATCGATTGGAATGAATTGGAGAAGAAGACTTTCGCTCTTAATGCAAAGGCTATGAATGCCTAATTTTGTGCGCTTGAAAAAAATGAGTTCAATCGTGTTTCGGTTTATGAAATCGTGTTTGATATTTGGCATACACTCAAAGTGACTCATGAAGGCACAAGTAGAGTGAAAGAGTCAAAAATCAATCTTTTGATACATTCTTTTGAACTTTTCCAAATGAAACCGAGCGAGACTATTGGCGACATGTACACCCGTTTCATGGATGCCGTCAATGGTCTAAAAGGACTCGACAAAAGTTTTTCGGATTTTGAGTTCGTAAATAAGATTCTAAGATCCCTTTCTAAGAGTTGGGACCCTAAAGTCACTGCTATTCAAGAGGCTAAAGATTTAAACAACTTCCTTCTTGAAAAACTAATCGGGTCATTAATGACCTATGAAATGACTTGCAAGGCTCATGAAGAGTAAGAAGACATCCTTCCAAGGAATAGAAGGATATGGCACTTAGAACTTTAGATGACCACTTGAGAGAAAACTCAAGTGATAAGGACTGTGATGATGACTTGGCACTTCTAACAAGGAAATTCAAAAAATTTATTAAGAAAAATAAGTTTAAAAATGACACAAAAATAAATTTGAAGCCAAAAAGGACCAAGTAATTTGCTACGAGTGCAAAAAGCCAGGACACTATAAAAGTAATTGTCCCCAAGCCAAGAAGAGAACATCATAGAAGAAGGCGCTCAAAGCAACGTGGGATGACTCGAGCGCGATCGAAGAAGAGGAGTCCAACACTGAGCAAGTTGCTCATTACGCCTTAATGGCCATCAGAGAGGAGGTAATAAATTTAATTGATGCAGATTTATCATTTGATGAATTATTAAATGTCTTCCATGACTTATTTGATGATTGTAAAATAATTAGTAGAAAATATAAATTGCTGAAAAATAAGCATGATAGTCTTGTTAGCAATTTTGATAAATTTAAAACTGAATATCATGATAGTTTAGCTCAATGTGAAAAATGCAATGATCTAGAAACTCTCCAAAAGGAGAACTTGCTACTTAAGGACGCCTTGAAGAAGTTCGAGGTTAGTTGCAAGTCTTTGAACATGATCCTTACAAATAAGGGCCACGTTCCCAAAAGAAGTGGAATTGGATTTGTGAGAAGTCCTCACCAAAATCCAACTACCTTGATAAAAGGCCCTATCTTACATGTTCGGCACCAAAGTAAATGCAACTTTTGTTGCAAACATGGACATAAAACGTATCATTGTCCATTCAAGAAAATTATCCAGAACAAATTGATTTGGGTTCCTAAAAGAACCATGATAAACTCTATGCAACATAATAAACAATGTAGATCAGTTTTTGAGGCACCCAAAAGTAAATGGGTACCTAAAAATTATCCTTTCTTGTAGAGACATACACCATCATAAGCTAGGAGCAAGAGATGGTACCTTGATAGTGGATGCTCAAGGCATATGACCGGAGATCCATCTCAATTCTCTAAGCTCACTAGCATAGATGAAAGCTATGTCACCCTCGGAGACAACAACAAGGGTAAAATCATTGGCAAAGGAAGTATAGGTAACAAATCCAACTTCTTTATTGAAGTTGTTTTGTTAGTTGATGGTTTAAAACATAACCTCTTGAGTATTAGTCAATTATGTGATAAAGGATATATCGTCAAATTCAAATCTAATGCTTGCATCATTGAAAAACCACACAAAAACACATCTATGATTGCATTAAAACAGAATAACGCATACACTATTGACATCAATGATCTTTGCAATGAAATGTGTATCTCGGTTTTCAATGAGGATGCTTGGCTTTGGCATAAGAGATTAGGTCATGCTAGCATGAAACTAATAACTCAAATATTATCCAAAGAACTTGTACGAGGAATTCCTCATATTAAGTTCATCAAAGATAATGTGTGTGATGCTTATCAATTAAGAAAACAAATTAAGGGTAGTTTCAAATTTAAGAATCGAATAAACACCTCTAGGCCCTTACAATTGATCCATATGGACTTGTTCGGACCAATCTCTACATCAAGCCTAGGAGGTAGCAAATACGCCTTCGTCATTGTATATGACTATAGTAGATACACATGGACTTATTTCTTGAAACACAAAAATGAATGCTTTAGATATTTCACCAAGCTTTGTAAACTTGTTGAAAATGAAAAGGGTTTTATGATTTCATCAATTCGAAGTGATCACGGTGGTGAATTTCAAAACCGTGATTTTCAAGAATTTTATGAATCTAATGGATAAAACTATAACTTCTCTACTCCAAGAAATCCTCAACAAAATGGAGTAGTAGAAAGAAAGAATAGAAATTTATAAGAAATGATAAGAACCATGTTGAGTGAACATAGCCTACTCAAATATTTTTGGGCTAAAGCCGTAAACACTACATGCTATATTTTGAATAGAGTTCTAGTAAGACCCTTACTCACCAAAACTCCCTATGAGTTGTGGAATAATAAAAAACCCAATGTTTCATATTTTAAAGTTTTTGGGTGTAAGTGTTTTTTTTTTAATGAAAAAGATGCCTTAGGAAAATTTGATGCTAAATCTGATGAAGGAATTTTTCTTGGTTATTATTTGGTTTCTAAAGCTTTTCGTATCTTCAATAAAAGAACTTTAATTATAGAAGAATACATTAATGTTGTTTTCAATGAGATTTCTGAAATCAAGAAAAATGATTTTAATGATGATGTTAATTTTGATTCTTTGAGTTTAAATGAAACCCCTTCTCCAACTAGCAACTTGGATGCATCCACTTCTGAAATACCCTTACCCAAGGATTGGAAGTATATAGATGCTCATCCTAAGAAGCTAATCCTAGGAGACACATCTAAGGAGGTTCAAACACGTTCTTCTCTTAAAAATTTTTGTGCCAACGTCGCTTTTTTCTCCCAAATTGAATCAAAATGTATTTACGAAGCCATGAAAGATGATTCATGGATTATCACAATGCAAGATGAGTTAAATCAATTTGAGAGAAATGAGGTATGGAAGCTTGTTCCTAGGCCAAATGACCATTTAGTTATTGGTACTAAATGAGTCTTTAGAAACAAGCAAGAGGAATCTGGTATCGTGGTTAGAAACAAGGCTAGATTAGTAGCCAAAGGTTTCAAACAAGAAGAAGGTATCGATTACGAAGAAACCTTCGCTCTTGTGGCTAGATTAGAAGCCATAAAGATGCTCCTTGCCTATACTAGTAATAATAATTTTAAGTTGTTTCAAATGGATCTTAAAAGCGCTTTTCTTAATGTCTTTATTTCTAAAGAAGTTTATGTTGAACAACCTCCCGGATTTGAAAATAATAGCCTCCCTAATCATGTATTTAAATTAACTAAAGCTCTCTATGGTTTAAAACAAGCCCCAAGGGCTTGGTATGATAGACTTAGTACTTTTCTTATTTAAAATAATTTCACAAAAGGCAAGGTCGATACTACATTGTTTATCAAGAATTTTGAAAATAATATTCTCATTGTTCAGATTTATGTTGATGATATTATCTTCGGTTCTACGAATGAATCTCTTTGTGAATCTTTTATTGAAACCATGAGTCTCGAATTTGAAATGAGTTTGATGGGAGAATTAACCTTTTTCTTAGGCTTACAAATTAAGCAACTAGGCAATGACATCTTTATTAGTCATGTTAATAAGCATGTTTTATCTTCATAATTGAATTAGAAAATCTATAGCAAAACCTCGTCCGAATGCATGAAAGTGTTAAATTTCATTTTCGGATCTTCTTGATCTTAACAATCAGATTTTCTCGAGTTTTTGGATTCACATCATTGAATTTTTGACATATGAAATCAACTAGCAAATGCATCTCTCATAGACTTATCATGTTAAAAATATCTTTCGAGAAATGGATTTGACGATTCCTTCTTATATCTTTTGAGAAATAGTTTTACGTGCAAGGATTTGATTCATATACATATCTTGATTCTTGTAAAAATAAAGTATGCTTTAATATCTTATCAATTTTAACTTCATTCGAGTAAGCTCACAAATGACTTTCCTCCTTCATGCAAAAAGATAATAACAAATAAAAAGAAAAAAGTAATGAAAGCTATCTCCATGTTATGTTTTTCTTGAGATATTTGTATAATTGGTATCCTATCACTCATTATTGAAAAATGACATAAACCTAGTTAAAATTTGCTAATATCGTTCTCCTTTTTGTTGATGACAAAGGGGGAGAAATATATGAATTGATACTATGAGTGTCATATTTGAATGAGAAATATATGAATTGATGCTATGAGTGCCATATTTGAATTTAATGCTATATAAATTGATGCTATGAGTGCCATATTTGAATTTCAATTATGTTAAGCTTGCATCGAAATATATGATAAATTTGTGATATAATTACTATGATTGACATATTTGCACTATGTTATTGCCATATTTGCACTATGTTATTGCCATATCATGATAAGATATCAAGAACTTGCATAGCAACTTTACTTGTTGATATCTTGCTATGTGATGCTACGATTGCTAAACACTTGAATTGTTTGCTTTACGTTAAGATATCAAAAGCTTAAATTGTAAATTTATATGTTGATATCTTATGTTGAACTGCTACCATCATTCATATTTAAAATGTAAAACTTGAGAATGGATGTCAAGTCTTGACATTATTTTCAGTAAGATACATCGTGATAGGAATCATGATGGGAGTAATTGATAAGGTTAGGAGTTCTTAACTTATCAATAAGTCGATTGAATTCAAAGGCCTTGAATTCAAGAATAACTTATCTCAAGTATGGCATATAGATAGGGGATGTTAAGGTTAACTCCGTTATCAATTGATTGTCATCATCAAAAAGGAGGAGATTGTTGAATCTCGGATTTTGATGACGAAGTCAATTATCATTTGTTATCTAATCCATATGTTGATATAAGTGTGCAGAATTAACTACGATAGAATAAAGACATGCAACAGAAGTTGCGCCGGAGTCAAGACCATGATCACGTTGGGGGTTCAAGAGTTCGACGGAAGTCCGGACAGTTGTCGGAAGTTCTGCGGGAATAAATCCGAGAAGTCCAGGAGCTTGCCAAAGACGCTCATCGAAACTCACCAAGTGGATCGTCGCAAGTCTAGGAGTTTGCCTGAAGTCCATCGGAGCATCGCCGAAGGTTCATCAGATGTTCGCCGGAAGTTCACCGGAAGCTCGTCGGAAGAAGCGATTGACGCGCCAGAGCAAGTTGCAGTAAATGTCTTAAGAAATATCATAGTTAGCATGTAGATTAAGTTACGAATGGGAGGTGATCCCATTAACTTAATCTGGGGGCAATTGGGCCCTTGATAGACACAAATTGGGCCGAATGGATTAACCCATTCGTACCAAAAGTCCTACTAAGCGATGGCATCACCAGGGTCGGTGGTGGCATCGCCTAGGAGATGGTCTCCCAGGAAAGCTGGGCAGTGCAACCGCCCAGGTTAGGCGATGGCACCGCTTGGGCTCAATCTCCGAGCGAGACTGGGCGGTGCAACCGCCCTAGTCAGGCGGTGGCACTGCTTGGGCTCAATCTCCGAGCGAGACTAGGTGGTGCAACCGCCCCTATCAGGCGGTGGCACCGCCCAGAGGCTCAGTCCCCGAGCTGCCAAGCGGTTGTACCGCCCCAGTCAGGAGGTAGTACCGCCAGGACCCCAAAAATCTGGGAAAATATATTTTTGAGCTCCAAATTCAAACCAGTTTGGGGCCTATATATACCCCACCCTTTCCTGCATGAAATGACACCGAAAATCCAATCTTACTCTGTGATTTTTAGAGCTCAAAAGTGTTGTAAAGACTAGAAGTTCTCCTCCCTCTTTTCTTCCATGTTTAGATCTTGCAAGAGAGGAGAGAAAAGTTTGTGAGGGTTGTCTCCTAAGCCCGTCAAAAGTAGTGAAACTGTAAAAGGGTGGTTGGCCTTCGAGTATTGAAGGAAGGCCTCTCGTAGACGTCGGTGACCTCATCGGAGGAGGAAGCCAAAAGTGGATGTAGGTCAAGATTGACCGAACCACTCTAAATCTCGGTTTGCATTTACTTTCTATTCTCTATCTTAATTGCAAACTGCCTGCATAGCTTTACTTTAACTGCACTTTGCCTAATCTAAGTTAAAGCAACTTCCGAATCGGCTTGTATACCGAAATCGCTTTTATCGTACGAACGTCATATTTCGGTTTGCAATTACATTCTATTCTCTATCTTAACTGCAAACTGCCTCTATATCTTTACTTTAACTGCATCTCGCTTGATCACAAGTTAAAGTGATTTCCGAATCGGCTTTCTTACCAAAATCGTTTTTATCATACGAACGTTGTTTTAAATCGTCGAAAGTTTTCCGCTGCACTAATTCACCCCCCCCCCCCCCCCCCCCTCTTAGTGCTCTTGATCCTAACAAACTCCGTCATCAATTAATTGTCATTATAAAAAAGGGGGAGATTGTTGAATCTTAGATTTTTATGATGAAGTCAATTGTAATTTGTTTGATCTAATCTATATGTTGAGAAAAGTGTGCAGGATTAACTACGATGGCATTAAGACATAATGTAGGTGATGTGCCGGTCTCAAGATCGAGATCTCATTGGGGGTTCGAGAGTTCAATGGAAGTCCGGATGTTCGTCGAAATTCTACGGGAACCAACCGAGAAGTCCAGGAGCTTGCCATAGAAGCTTGCCGGAACTCACCAAGAAGATTATTGCAAAGTCTAGGAGTTTGCCGGGAGTCCGCCGGAGCATTGCCGAGAGTTTATCGGATATTCGTTGGAAGTACGTCGGAAGCTCGTCGGAAGAGCAATTGACACACCGGAATAAGAAGTGAAGTAAACATGTCTTAATTATCATAGTTAGAGCATAAATTAAGTTAGGATTGGGAGGTAATCCCACTAACTTAATTAGGGGCCAATTGGGCCCTTAACAAGGTTGATTTGGGCCGGATTGAACAACCCAATCAACCCCTGAATTCTTGGCCGACGGTGGTGCTAGTCATAGGTGCCCAGCAAGCTAATCACGTGAGTGATGGCCCGTGTGACTTGATACAAAATCTTTTTGCTTATTATATTTTGGCGTATATCACTTTATAACTATTGCATAAATGCATATATATATTGTGATGTCCTTGGATTTGTGCAATGGGAATCGGATCGTGATGAGATCACGATAATGAGATCGATTCACCTTTAAACACATATCCTAAATAATCTCGGTCATAGGTTACTCGAGAGGGACATCGTGATAACAGGACATACTGGTGTGCTGTATACCCGTCCATATGATGGATGCAACTGGTCTCATAGCTGCTCGTGTAGGGACACTAGGGATACAGTACAGGTGCTCATTGGAGAATGAGTTCACTGATTGATCCGCTTACGGAATGCTGGATGGTTGATGATGCCTTATTGTCAGACAGCGATTCCGTAGTCCTAGTGGTATATCTGGTCCTTAGACTTGAGACACCAAGGATGTCCTGTATGAGTGCTCCACTCTTTGATACCAGACTTATAGGTTTGGTTGTCCCAGATCTAGTACAGCTGGTCATTGGGAGTGGTAGTCGACCTTACGATGGCTATTGAGTGTCGATAGAGGATCATCCACTCTCGGTATCATGAGAGGAATATCCCATGTGTTCTCGCTCAGACAAATCCCTGGCCAGGGTCATTCGGGTTGAGAGAGAAAGAGTTCTCCGGGAGAATCCGATTAGAGCGAGACTCGAGTAGAAACCGTATGGGTCTGACAACACCATGCTCGATATACGGTCTCTGGGATATTAGATGGATGAGGGACTATAGGTACACGGTAACTGAGGACAGACAGGTCCAATGGATTGGATTCCCCTGTATCGTCTGGGGACTACGGCGTAGTGGCCTAGTACGTCCGTAGTCGATGAGTCGAGTGAATTATTACAGAGATAATAATTCACTGAGTTAGAAAGAGTTCTGATAGGTATGACTCACGGCCAGCTCGATATTGGGCCTAGAGGGTCACACACATATGGTAGGCATTGCGATGAGTAGAGGTTCAGATATGAGATATCCGATGGAGCCCTTGTCTTATTGGATGCAGATCCAATACCTACTAGGGGATGACCCATTAGGGTTTGATAGGGGACCTCTATAAATAGGACGGATTCAGAGCCTCATAGGCTAGAGTTTTGCTTTCCTTTCCTATTCTCCTCTTCCTCTCCACCTCAAAGCAGGCTTGTAGTTTTGAGGAGCGTCGTCGCAACCCTGCTGTGTGGATCACCGTTAGAGAGGAGGACGCTTGACCTCCTTCACCCTCTCCTAAGGATCTGCAAGGAAACAGAGATATACGATCTCCCTAGGTAACACAATCTACTCTATACGCAGTTTTAAGTTTCGTGGATTTTGCGCACCAATCTTCGCACGACGACGAATATCTCTTTGGGAATCGGGGATTTTGTTTTCTTGTTCTTCCGCTCCGCATATGATGTCGCGAATGATTGGTTTTGAACTGCATGTGTTGTGTTTAGGAAGAATTTTGACGTAAAAATCGTTGACGCAAAATAGAGGAAGGGCAGCAACAGTTGCTGCCCTCGATCTGCATGCCTGCAGCCACCTGCAGCGGCAGCCGCAGCCGCAGCCAGGCAGCACAGCGCCGGCGCATGCGCAAGCGCTGCACCTGCTGCAGCCGGCCGGCGGTCTGCTTGCAGCAAGCTTGCGGCCGGCGGGGCTGGCAGCCCACGGGTAGAAGCGCCTGCGGCAGCTGAGCCCGCGGGCAGAGGCGCCGCGGGGGAGCAGCGCGGGCTGAGGCACCGCAGGGCAGCGGCGCCTGCGGCCGCTGCTCCCACGGGCAAAAACCCCGCAGGGGCGGCCGCCAGCGAGGCAGCACCGCCTGCGGGCGCTGCCTCGCGGGCAGAACCGCCCGCGGAGGCGGCGGCGCCCGCAGGGGCGCCAACCTGCGGGCGTTGCCCCGCCGGCAGAACTGCCCGCGGAGGCGGCGACGCCCGCGGGGGCGCCCACCTGCAGCGGCAGTGCCCCTCCCCTCGCTGTACAGGCCGCCGCCAGCAGGGTGGCGGTGGCGGTGGCAGCAGCAAAGGGTAGTAGGGCATTAGGGTTTTCTGTACAAAAGAAAGTTTTACCCCTCGGAATTTGAGAAATTCCAGTTTCTGTCTTTTGTCTAAATTACGAAAATACCCCTATAAATTCAGATATTCCCTATATGTCCCTGATTTCAGAAAATATTAATTAATTAAAAGGTTTAGTTGATTATTATTTTTATTATTATCTAGTAATCCTATATGATGATGATTATTTATACATGTGATGTATGATGTGTGGACGGACGATCATGGACCGTATGATGTATGTACTTGTGATTATTATTATTGAGGTCTGCGAGCCTCCATTATATTTCTCGTTTATTGTCAGGCCTGCGTGCCTATGATTAAGTTGTAATCACATGAGGAGGCACAGCGGGAGCGTGGATGCGATAGCGGGACCCACGAGACGGACGATCGTGATGCATGAATTTGCATCAAGATGTCGACGGAACCGACGAGGACGAGATGGACGATCACAGGGCATGAAGATGCACCGTTGCACACATAGATCTTGATGTGAGTGATTAGGCCTATTGGCTCGGGCCTAATCATATTAGGTTGTGGTCCATGATCATCTGGTGTGATTGATTATACACATACTAGATATTTATATATATTTGCATGCGATGTAGATATATATTAAATATGTATATGTGTGACATGTCATATTAGGAGACCAAATCATAGAAACATCTCTCGATAATATTAAGTCGGTAAACGTGAGGCAATTAGATTGACCCACGTGGCCTTCCATCGTTATAAGTAGGAACCGATTCCCGGTGTAGGTTGAGTTGGTCGAGTCCCTCGAGACTCACCTATATCGCGATTCGCTATCTTGGTTACGACATAGAGATGTCACCGGTGACCTGAGGGCATGGTATGCCTGGTCGAGTCCCTCGAGGGTATATCATCAAATCAGACTCATCTTGCAACGAAGGTGTTGACTTAACCGAGCATCATGGT
Organism: Musa acuminata AAA Group; assembly: GCF_036884655.1. Classification (NCBI taxonomy): domain Eukaryota; kingdom Viridiplantae; phylum Streptophyta; class Magnoliopsida; order Zingiberales; family Musaceae; genus Musa; species Musa acuminata. The sequence continues at coordinate 11,633,011 of NC_088358.1, read as the reverse complement.
TGGTCGAGTCCCTCGAGGCCATGGTGATTCGGAGGCCGAATAGGACGGGAATCACAAGGAGTTGTGATCGGCAAGAGTTGCCTACCTTTTAGGCTTAGTGTGATTGGTCGAGTCCCTCGAGGTTACACTAAGATGCTGATTGGATCCTGATCCCCACTAGAAGTCTGCCGGAGACTTCCGTTTCACGTGCTGAGGGTGTCGCGTGACTCGTTAGTAAAATAGTGGGAGCATATTAAGATAGAAGTCCATATCTTGATAGTTTATTTCTTGCAAAATCTGTATGTTATTCATTTCTACTACATCTTTATTTTCAGAAAATGTCGCTTTCAAATCCCTTACGTGGCATACTTGATGTCAACCGCCTCACTGGTCCAAATTATACGGATTGGCTCCGTAACTTGAGAATTGTTCCACAGCGGAGAAAAATGTACGTCCTTGATACAGTGATGCCTGCGCCCGAAGAAGGGGTAAACGAGGATGAGATCGCTCGCTACGTGAAGTACATTGATGACTCCACTTTTGCTCAGTGCTATATGTTGGGCTCTATGACTCCTGAGTTACAGAGACAATATAAAAAGATGGATGCCAGATCCATTCTCCTACATGTCCGTAAATTGTTTGAGGAATAGGGAATGACTCAGCGATATGAGATATCTAAGAGCCTCTTCCGCGCTAGGATGACTGAGGGGACACTGGTTCAGAACCATGTCTTAAAGATGATTGAGTGGATAGAGAAACTCACAGGTCTAGGAATGGTCCTAGAGGATAACTTGTGTGTGGACATTGTGCTTCAGTTCCTACCAGATTCCTTTTCACAGTTCATAATGAATTTTAATATGAACAAGCTTTAGGTGACTCTCCCAGACCTCCTCAATATGTTGAGGGAGGCAGAGAGTACTATTAAGAAAGAGAAGTCAGTTCTCTACACTGGTGAGACCAAAAAGAAAATGAAAGCAGAAAGGTCCCTTAAGAAAGGAAAGGGCAAGGGCAGACCAAGTAAAGCAAAGGTTGCTAAGAAAGACCTAGCAAAGGATAAAGGCCAGTGCTTCCACTATGGTAAAGATGGGCACTGGAAGAGGAACTACAAAAAGTACCTTGCAGAAAGGGCGAAATAGAAGCTTGGAGAAGCTTCAGGTACATAAATGAACAATCTCCAATTGTTAGATTTTTGTGATAGTGCATTGGTATTGGATACCAGTATTGTTAATCACATCTACAATTTATTGTAAATTCTAGCAAAGCCGAAAGGAGATTGACGAGAGGAATATTGCATAAAGGTTTGTTTATGCTAGACACTACTCCACATATAATGAATGTAAGTGTCTAAGAGAAAACGAGATGAGGTGAACAGTGCATACCTATGACATTATAGGCTAGGTCATATCCATGAGGGAATGATTCAAAAGGTACTAAATGATGGATATCTAGATCCATTCGACTATGTGTCATATGCTACTTGTGAGCCTTGCATTCGTGGAAAACTGACCAACTCTCCATTTAGTAGAACTAGAGAAAGAGCCACTGAGCTGTTAGAACTCATACATAGTGATGTATATGGACCCATGTCAACTCATGCCATTGAAGGTTACTCCTACTTTATTACATTTACTGATGATTTCTCAAGGTATGGATATGTGTACTTAATGAAGTACAAGTCCGAGGCCTTTGAGAAATTCAGAGAGTATAAGAATGAGGTGGAGAACCAGATTGGAAAGAGTATCAAAACTCTTCGATCAGATCGAGGAGATGAGTACTTAAGTATAGAGTTTACTCAGTTCCTCAAGGACCATGGGATATTATCCTAATGGACACCTCCTTATACACCTCAGCTCAATGGTGTCTCTGAAAGGAGAAATCGTACGTTATTAGATATGGTACGGTCCATGATGAGTTTCGCTGACCTACCCATCTTATTCTAGGGATATGCCCTAGAGATCGCAGCTTACCTTCTGAACAGAGTTCCAACTAAGTCGGTAGTGTCTACACCATATGAGATATGGAAAGGGAAGAAGCCTGATCTTAAGGTTGTTAAAATTTGGGGCTGCCCTACCCACGTTAAAAGATACAACCCCGATAAGTTAGAATCAAGGACAGAGCGATGCAAATTTGTGGGATACCCCAAGAAAACTTATGGGTATTATTTTTATCATCTCGAGGACCAAAAGGTCTTTGTAACTAAGAGAGCAGTGTTCCTTGAGAAGGAACATATTCTTGGCGGAGACAGTGGGAGAATGATAGAGTTGAGCGAGGTTGGAGAACCAAGCTCAAGCACCAATCTACAGCCCGAGTCAGTTCAGGTACCTAATACACAAGTTTCAACTTTACGTAGGTCTGATAGAGTATCCCATCTTCCTAAGAGATATGTGGGACATATTAGAGGAGAGGATATTGAGGATATTGATCCTTAGACCTACGAGGAGGCTATTATGAGTATAGACTCCGGGAAATGGCAAGAAGCCATGAATTTTGAGATGGATTCTATATACTCCAATAAGGTTTGAAACCTAGTTGATGCGCCCGAAGGTATTGTACCCATCGGTTGCAAGTGGATCTTTAAGAAAAAGATCAAAGTAGATGAAAAGGTAGAGACCTATAAAGCAAGGCTAGTGGCTAAGGGGTATCGTCAAAGGCAAGGTGTTGACTACGACGAAACCTTCTCACCTGTAGCAATGCTAAAATCCATCAGAATTCTATTGGCTATTGCAGCACACTATGATTATGAGATCTGGCAGATGGATGTGAAAACCGTATTCCTCAATGGGAACCTCGAGGAGGAGGTGTATATGATGCAACCTAAGGGATTCGTGTCCAAGAACTGCCCAGATAAGATGTGTAGGTTGCTTAGATCCATTTATGGACTAAAGCAAGCTTCCCGAAGTTGGAACATAAGATTTGATGAGGCAATCAGATCTTATGACTTCGTTAAGAACGAAGATGAGCCTTGTGTATACAGGAAGGTAACTGGGAGCATTATCACTTTTTTGGTGTTATATGTGGATGACATCCTGATCATTGGGAATGACGTAGGAATGCTATCCACAGTAAAGGCTTAGTTATCTAGACACTTCTCCATGAATGACTTAGGGGAAGCATCCTATATCTTGGGGATTAGAATCTATAGAGATAGATCCAAGAGGATGCTTGGCTTGTCCCAGTCCAGGTACATAGAAACCATTGTCAAAAGGTTTGGCATGGAAAATTCCAAGAGAGGTCTCATACCAATGAGACATGGGATATCGCTTTCTATGAGTATGTCCCCAAAGACTCTAGAAGAAAGGGCGAACATGAATATGATACCTTATGCCTCAACAATAGGGTCTATCATGTATGTCATGCTATGTACTAGGCCTGATATAGCGCATGCTCTGAGTGTCACGAGCAGGTATCAAGCGGATCCAGGCTTGGAGCATTGGAAAGCAGTAAAGTGTATCCTTAAGTACTTAAGAAGGACTAAGGATCTTTTACTATGGAGTTAATAGCCTTAAGGTTGAAGGCTACACAGACTCATGTTTTCAGTTTGATGTCGATGATAGCAAGTCGAATTCAGGGTATGTGTACACCTTGAATGGAGGAGCAATGTGCTGGAAGAGTTCCAAACAAAATACCATTGCTAACTCGACCACAGAGGCGGAGTACATTGCTGCATTAGATATAGCAAAGGTGGGAGTCTGGGTGAAGAAGTTCATCACAGATTTGGGAGTCGTGCCGGGTAGTGAGGAGCCGATCTCCTTATATTGCGACAAAAACGGGGTGATTACTCAAATAAGGGAACCCGGGTCCCATCAGAAGTGTTCTGAGGAGGTTCCAGCCTATCAAAGAGATCGTAACCCGAGGAGATGTAGCAATGGAAAGAGTTCCATCCGAAGATAACATTACAGATCCACTGACAAAGCCGTTGTCACATTTTGTCTTTGAGCGCCACAAGGGTCTAATGGGGATCAGACACATAGGTGATTGGCTTTAGGTCAAGTGGGAGATTACTAGTTATAGGTGCCTAGCAAGCCAATCACGTGAGTGATGGCACGTGTGACTTGATACAAAATCTTTTTGCTTATTATATTTTGGCGTATATCACTTTATAACTATTGCATAAATGCATATATATATTGTGATGTCCTTGGATTTGTGCAATGGGAATTGGATCGTGATAAGATCACGATAATGAGATCGATTCACCTTTAAACACATATCCTAAATAATCCCGGTCATAGGTTACTCGAGAGGGACATCGTGATAATCGGACAGACTAGTGTGCTGTATACCCGTCCATATAATGGATGCAGCTGGTCTCATAACTGCTCGTGTAGGGACACTAGGGATACAATACAGGTGCTCATTGGAGAATGGGTTCACTGATTGATTCGCTTACGGAATGCTGGATGGTTGATGATGCCTTATTGTCAAACAACGATTCCGTAGTCCTAGTGGTATATTTGGTCCTTAGACTTGAGACACCAAGGATGTCTTGTATGAGTGCTCCACTCTTTGATAGCAGACTTATAGGTTTGATTGTCCCAGATCTAGTACAGCTGGTCATTGGGAGTGATAGTCGACCTTACGAGGGCTATTGAGTGTCGATAGAGGATCATCCACTCTTGGCGTCATGAGAGGAATATCCCATGTGTTCTCGCTCAGACAATTCCCTGGCCAAGGTCATTCGGGTTGAGAGAGAAAGAGTTCTCCAGGAGAATCCGATTAGAGCGAGACTCGAGTAGAAACCGTATGGGTCTGACAACACCATGCTCGATATACGGTCTTTGGGATATTAGATGGATGAGGGACTATAGGTACACGGTAACTGAGGACAGACAGGTCCAATGGATTGGATTCCCCTGTATCGTCTGGGGACTACGACGTTGTGGCCTAGTACGTCCGTAGTCGATGAGTCGAGTGAATTATTATAGAGATAATAATTCACTGAGTTAAAAAGCGTTCTAACAGGTATGACTCATGGCCAGCTCGATATTGGGCCTAGAGGGTCACACACATATGGTAGGCATTGCGATGAGTAGAGGTTCGGATATGAGATATCCGACGGAGCCCTTGTCTTATTGGATGCAGATCCAATACCCACTAGGGGAGGACCCATTAGGGTTTGACAGGGGACCTCTATAAATAGGACGGATTCAGAGCCTCATAGGCTAGAGTCTTTGCTTGCCTTTCCTATTCTCCTCTTCCTCTCCACCTCAAAGCAGGCCTGAAGTTTTGAGGAGCGTCATCGCAACCCTACTGTGTGGATCACCGTTAGAGAGGAGGACGCTTGACCTCCTTCACCCTCTCTTAAGGATCTACAAGGAAATAGGGATATACAATCTCCCTTGGTAACACAATCTACTCTATACGCAGTTTTAAGTTTCGCGGATTTTACGCACTAATCTTTGCACGACGACAAACATCTCTTTGGGAATCGGGGATTTTGTTTTCTTGTTCTTCCGCTGCGCATATGATGTCGCCCCCAAGATTTGTCAATAGGTGGCACCACCTGAAAAGTAGTGCCCCAAGAAATCTAGGTGATGGTACTGCCCAGACTGGGCAATGGTACCACTGGCAGTTATTGTTGCCAGTGGTGGTATCACCCATGTCAGGCGGTGGTACTGCTAGAGCTCAAACTCCGAGCTCTGTTAGGCGATGGTACCGCTAGAGCTCGATCTCTGAACTCTGTCAGGCGGTGGTACTGCCCAGACTGAGCGGTAGTAACATCTAGTGTCAGTTGTTAGGCAATGGTACCACCCATTAATGGTGGTGGTACCGCTAGGACCCCGAAAATCTAGGATTCAACACTTTTTGCTCTATTTTTGAAGTCACTGGGGCTTATAAAAACCCTACCCTTTTCTGCATGAAGGGACACGAAAGTATTGGGTTAATCTTAGTTCGTGAGTCTTAAAGTGTTGTAAAAGTTAGAGTTCTCCTCCTTCATCTCTTAGCCTTGTAACCATCTAAGAAAGAGAAGTGAGACTTGTAAGGGTTCATCTCCTAAACCCAGGAAAAGGAGAAAGTGTTGGAAAGAGGTGTTCGGTCTTCACCTATTGAAGGAAGGCTTTTAGTGAACACCGGAGACCTCGTCGGAGGTGGAATCTGAAAGTGGATATAGGTCACGTTGACCGAACTACTCTAAATTCTAGTTTGCTTTTCATAAGTGTAATTTACTTTAACTGCATATCATTTCATAGCCAACTGCTTCTCCTCCTCATCTTGCTTATGCTCTCATACCTTTCAAGTTGCTATCTTCCGATTCGGTTTTCATCTAACATACGAAATATTTTATACGAAAATCAAATAATTTTCTACTGGGCTAATTCACCCCCCCTCTTGGTGCTGCTCTTGATCATAACAAAAAGATGAATAGAACCATTAAAGAAAAGATTAGGTGTATGCTTTCCCATACCAAGTTACCTAAGTTATTTTGGGTGGAGGCTCTGAGAACTATAGTTGACTTGATAAACCTTTTTCTATCAGTTCCTCTGAAAGGTGATGATGTTCCAAAGAGAGTATGAAAATGAAAAGATGTATCTTATGATCACTTGAGAGTCTTTGGATGCAAAGTATTTGTTCATATTCCTAAATATGAGAGTGTTGAATCTCAAATTTTGATGATGAAATCAATTAGTAAATTATTTGATCTAATCTATATATTGAGAAAAGTATACAGGACCAACTACGATAGTGGTAAGACAAAAATAAAATGTTATGCCTGTTAGGATCGAGAGCACTAAGAGGGGGGGGGGTGAATTAGTGCAGCGGAAATCTTACAGTGATTAAAAACCAAAAGCTGCGTTCGTTCAATAAAAGCTATTATGATGCAAAAGCTAATTCTCAGTTTGTATCTAAGTGCAGTTTGCGTCTAAGCGCAGATTGCGTCTACGCGCAGTTTGCGTCTAAACACAGTTTGCGTCTAAGCGCAGTTTGCGTCTAAACACAGTTTGCGTCTAAGCGCAGTTTTGCGTCTAAGCGCAGTTTACGTCTAAACTCAGATTTACGTCTAAACGCAGTTTTACGTCTAAACGCAGATTTACGTCTAAACGCAGATTTACGTCTAAACTTTGAAACTCGTTTGTATACTCACAGAAGGCAGTATGCAGTTGAAATCAAGACGTAAACGTGAACTGAGAACTGATGATTGTGAGAGGAAAGCCGATTTACGTCTAAATGCAGTTTTACGTCTAAATGTTGAAACTCGTTCGTAAAATTGTAGAGGACAGTTTGCAGTTATCAATAGGATCAAAATGTAAGTGTAAACTGCAAAGAAACTCTTTCGTAAAAGCACGGAAAACAGTTCTGCAGAATCAAACGTAAACGTAAACTGTAATGTACGAAAATACGAATTTACGTCTGAATGCAGATTCGGAAGAACAGCACTTAGAACTTGTTCGTGAGAGCGCAGAGAGCAGTAGTAATGGAGGAGGTTTGCAGTAATGATAAAGTGCTCAAAAATAAACGCAAACCAGAGATTTAGAGTGGTTCGGTCAGCCTTGACCTACTCCACTTTTGGCTTCCTCCACCGACGAGGTTGCCGACGTCAACTAGGGGCCTTCCTTCAATAGGCGAAGGCGAAACTTCCCTTTTACAGTTTCTCTCCTTTTGACAGGCTCAGGAGACAACCTTTACAGACCTTTCTCTCCTCACTTTACAACTGAAAACTTGAAGAACAGAAGGAGGAGACTTAAAGGCTTTACAACACTTTTGAGCTCTTAGAATCACAGAAAAGATCAAGATTTCGGTGTAGGTCTGTATCTTTTCAGTGCTGAATGGGTGGGGTATTTATAGGCCCCAACCCAATTCAAATTTCGAGCTCAAAACGATCAAATCCCGGAATTCCGGGATCAGGCGGTTGCACCTCTTGACTGGAGAGGTGGCACCGCCTGGCAGAGCTCGAAGTCTGAGCTCAGGCGGTTGCACCTCTCGACTGGAGAGGTGGCACCGCCTGGCAGAGCTCGAAGACTGAGCTCGGACGGTTCCACCTTCTCTGTCAGGGGTGGTTGCACCTTCCTGCCAGAGCTCGAAGACCGAGCTCAGGCGGTGCATCTCCTGACCAGAGAAGTTTCTCTTCTCTGCCAGAGGTGGTTGCACCTCTCTGCCAGAGGTGGTTGCACCACTCTGCCAGAGCTCGAAGACCGAGCTCAGGCTGTGCTTCTCCTGTCCAGAGAGGTTGCAGCTCTCTGCTAGAGCTCGAAGACCGAGCTCGGTGGTTGCATCGCCTGCCAGAGCTCGGAACTTGAGCTCTGGCGGTGCTACCTCTCGACAGAGGAGGTTGCACCGCCCAGTCTCGCTTGGAGACTGAGCCCTGGGCGGTTGCACCTCTTGGCTGGGGCGGTTGCACCGCCCAGTCTCGCTGGGAGACTTAGCCTGGGCGGTGGCACCTCCCTGCCTGGGCGGTTGCACCTCCCACAGCTACTTGGGTTCGAATGGGTTGAACCATTCGACCCAACTTGAGTTCTTCAGGGGCCCAATTGCCCCAGGATTAAGCTAATGGGATCACCTCCCATTTCTAACTTAATCACCGTGCTAACTACGATTAAATCTAAGACAATTTCTGCAGCTTTGCTTCGGTACGTCAATCGCTTCTTCCGGCGAGTTTCCGGCGAACTTCCGTCGATCATCCGATGAACCCTCGGTGATGCTTCTGCGGACTTCCGGCAAACTCCTGGACTTTGCGACGATCCACTTGGCGAGTTCCGACGAGCTTCGCTTGGCAAGCTTCTGGACTTCTCAGATCTGTTCTCACAGAACCTCCGACGACCGTCCGTACTTTCGTCGAACTCTCGAACTCCCAACGTGATCATGAACTTGACTCCGGCGCAACTCCTGCTGCTTGTCTATCTTTCATCGTAGTTAATCCTGCACACTTAAAACAAAACTTCGATCGAGACAATTAATCCTAAGCAATTAACCAAGTTTTCCGGCATGTCATTGGTCCCTCGACGCTTCGTCTGATTCTTCGGCGCATCGTCCTCTCCTGCGGCCTATTGCCCAATCGGCCAGTTGACTCCGCAACTCCGATATCCTTGGCACAATACCCGCTCTACTTGGCCCGATGCCCGAGTCCACGGCCCGAAGCCTTCTGTCGATACGTCGACCGATCCACCGGCCCGACGTCCAATCTTCTGACATGTTCCTCCGGCACAACATGATTTTCCTGCTTTAATTGTCTCATCCTGATCAAAGCATCCTGCGTCACTCAAAACGCAGATTAAATCATAAACATATATCAAGTAGTTTCATCATCAAAATACGAGATTCAACAATCTCCCCCTTTTTGATGATGACAACCACTTGATGACGGAGTTAAACTTAACTCCCGGAGTTTAAACAAACTCCCCCTATCAATATGCCATATTGATAGAACCTTGAATTCAACCTGAATTCAAGTCATTGCAATATTCATCATGAATACTTGCAACACGTCAACATGAACATATGCATAAACTTATGCATCACATGTCATGTCATCAACATACTTCTCCCCCTTTGTCATCAACAAAAAGGAGAAGTACCACAATCAAGTGTTTGTGATATTGGTTCAATTCATTGCATGAAAAACATAGTATCAAGTTTTATCATAATGCAATCTTTGGAGCTAGAAGATTTAGCAAGTATTTCATCATGCTTAGAACATTCATGCTATCAAGTTTTAGATATGCAAGTTTTATAGCATATAAGATAGCAAGTTCTACATCATGTAAGCTAGCAAATTAGAGATGTTCAAGAAGGCAACTCTTGCTTCTTGAAAATTTTGCTCACTTTGCTAGATGCGCAAGTTAGCATTTTTGCCTCTTTTGAGATAGCAACTTTTTGCTTCTCTTTAGACCAACAAGCTAGCAATTTTTACGATATACAAGTTTCACAATATATAAGCTAGCAAAAATTTCGAAAGCAAATACAAGATAGCTTTCTTGTGTAAGCTCATGATTCTTGCTTCCTATTGCAATGTGCAAATTGCAAGTTTTGCTTCAACTAAGATATTCAAGATAGTGATGTTCAAGAAGACAATTTTTCTTCTTGAAATGAGCAAGTTAGCAATCTTTGCTACTTAAGATAGGCAAGCAAGCAGTCAAGTTTTTGCATCTTCTTGACTTGTACAAGCTAGCTATCTCCCTCTTTGTCATTGTAAAAAAGGAAGAGAGAATACAGTTTTGTACTTCTTTTTTCCTTTTACAACGATTTCAAAATCATGACAAAGGATGAATAATCAAGTTATGAATGTCAAGACAATTTTTCATCATGAATATTTTATCATTGCATGCATCATTATCATAAGTTGAAGTATTACATGCATGATATCATATCACCATTCATAATTACATTAATGTTTCAATATAGCAATTTCTTCTCAAAATGTGTAACTTGGCACTCATAGCATTTTAGATCATGATTTACATCATATGCAATACATCACATCATAATTAGAAAGCAAGTATTGCATGCATAATTGCACATCATAAATGTTTCATATCATGATGGTATCAATTTTGTCAAATTATATCCTACCATGCATGATCAAAACTTCTCCCCATTTTATCATTGAAAACAAGAAGAAAGTAGGGGGTAGAGCATAAAAGTATTAAATATTTTAATCATTTCAAGGCATCATAGATCAAGTTATGATTCGTGATTCATCATAAAGCAAGTTAGTTTTCAATCATCACATAAGGCATTTAAGGAATTTTTGAAACATAGGAGAATGATTAATTTAAGCATACAATGTTTCAATCCAATTCAAGTCATGAATATCAATGCTTTCATATTGTGAGTATCAATTCATGAATACCACAGGATATTATTTGTAACTTCAATTTTGCAAGATCAAGATTATGATTCAAATCAAATCATTAACTTGAAATTCATAATCAAGTCATTAAAATTAATTTCGAGATTCACAAAATATCATGAAATCATTAATCTCGATCAGATGGGAAAAGCATTTTCTTTTTAAGTGATTCTTTTAACGCATCATAAAAAAAACTCATTCATAATTCAAGTGATTTACAAGATATCATAAATGAATTTATCACTTGTATTTCATCAAAATCGAGAACTCTAGAGATAGAAAATGATTGAAGCATTTAACATGATTGATGCATGATTCATATTTAAAGTGTATCTTATATCGTAAATACGAATCAAGCATTTGTCAAATCTGAAATCATCCTCAAAATTACATTCAATAAATTCATGTATGACAAGCATAGATTTATTGAAAAATCAATAAGATAGAGGATTACATTTCAAGTGTTCATCAATTGTAGCATTTCATCATGTGGTAAGATATCAATGCGTAAAACTGTGAAGCAAGATTTTGTTTGATATCTTGATACAGGGCATATAGCAATGATAGCAATCATATATTTCTTGGTGATGCAAGCATGGGATAATCATAGCATAGTATTTATAGCATCAATTCATATATTTCTCCCCTTTTTTAAGTGTTTCATCTTAAGTGATCGATTTCATGTTAGCATGCCTTTTCATTTATGTCAAATGAAAACATGCATCAACGTTTAGGATCGTAAAATGAATTTCATCATAAAACCATCAATCACAAAAATCATCATGTATATCTCATGCATGAAATTGTCAATCGAAATATTTAATTTCATCATTATGCATTTCTTCAAATCAAACATGATCTTTAATCAAAATCGAGAAATAACAATGGAAATTAACGTAATGCACATTATTACTTCTTAACCATGATTTCATATTTTCAATCAAGATCATTTTATTTGTTTATCATAAAATATGCAATATTATCATTTTTGAAATTACTTAGTATGATCATAATAATTTTTTTTTTTTTTTTAACATGTAATTTTTAAGAAAATTAATTCTAAACTAAAAGAGAAAGATACATCATGAAAGCATCAAGTAATTTCAAAATAAATTAGGGGGATTTCGATTACCTCATCATTGTAGGCTGTTAAGGCGTAGTTTGCCGCCTTGCTTTTGTTGACTTTCTCTTCTTCGGAGGAGCTCGATTCATCCCAGTTTTTGTTCTTCTTCTTGCGTTTAAAGCAAGTAGTTTGATTCTTTTTGCTTTTTAATTTTCGTTTCATTTGTAGTTTAAGTTCACCATCACTTGAGCTTATGCTCGAGTGGTCTTCAAATGTTCTATGTCCCAAATCCTTCCTGTTCTTTGGAAGGTGGTTCTCAAGTTCTTCACGTGCATTGCACGTCATTTCATATGTGATCAATGAACCAATTAGTTCTTCAAGTGGAAATTGGTTCAAGTTTTTCGATTCTTGAATAGCAGTTACTTTTGAATCCCAAGTTTTAGAAAGTGAGCGCAAAACTTTGTTAACGAGTTCAAAATCCGAAAAGCTTTTACCAAGTGAATTTAAACCATTGACGACATCCGTAAAACGGGTGTACATGTCAACAATGGTTTCGCTTGGTTTCATATGAAAAAGCTCGAAATCATGCAGTAAAATATTAACTTTCGAGTCTTTGACTCTACTAGTTCCCTCATGCGTGATTTCAAGAGTGCGCCAAATATCGAAAGCCGTTTCGCACAAAGAAACCCGATTGAACTCATTTTTGTCCAAAGCGCAAAATAAGGCATTCATAGCCTTTGCGTTTAAAGAAAAATACTTCTTCTCTAAATCCGACCATTCGTTCGTCGGTTTAGAGGGAAGTTGAAAACCATTTTCAACGATATTCCATAAATCCAGATTTAGAGAAATCAAGAAAACTCTCATTCGAGTTTTCCAGTAAGTGTAGTCCAATCCGTTAAAGAACGGTGGACGAAAGACCGAAAAGCCCTCTTGAAGAGCCATTTCTCTCGGGTGTAAATCCGAAATGAGAGATACCCCACTCTGATACCAATTGTTAGGATCGAGAGCACTAAGAGGGGGGGGGGGTGAATTAGTGCAGCGGAAATCTTACAGTGATTAAAAACCAAAAGCTGCGTTCGTTCAATAAAAGCTATTATGATGCAAAAGCTAATTCTCAGTTTGTATCTAAGTGCAGTTTGCGTCTAAGCGCAGATTGCGTCTACGCGCAGTTTGCGTCTAAACACAGTTTGCGTCTAAGCGCAGTTTGCGTCTAAACACAGTTTGCGTCTAAGCGCAGTTTTGTGTCTAAGCGCAGTTTACGTCTAAACTCAGATTTACGTCTAAATGCAGTTTTACGTCTAAACGCAGATTTACGTCTAAACGCAGATTTATGTCTAAACTTTGAAACTCGTTTGTATACTCGCAGAAGGCAGTATGCAGTTGAAATCAAGACGTAAACGTGAACTGAGAACTGATGATTGTGAGAGGAAAGCCGATTTACGTCTAAATGCAGTTTTACGTCTAAATGTTGAAACTCGTTCGTAAAATTGTAGAGGACAGTTTGCAGTTATCAATAGGATCAAAATGTAAGTGTAAACTGCAAAGAAACTCTTTCGTAAAAGCACGGAAAACAGTTCTGCAGAATCAAACGTAAACGTAAACTGTAATGTACGAAAATACGAATTTACGTCTGAATGCAGATTCGGAAGAACAGCACTTAGAACTTGTTCGTGAGAGCGCAGAGAGCAGTAGTAATGGAGGAGGTTTGCAGTAATGATAAAGTGCTCAAAAATAAACGCAAACCAGAGATTTAGAGTGGTTCGGTCAGCCTTGACCTACTCCACTTTTGGCTTCCTCCACCGACGAGGTTGCCGACGTCAACTAGGGGCCTTCCTTCAATAGGCGAAGGCGAAACTTCCCTTTTACAGTTTCTCTCCTTTTGACAGGCTCAGGAGACAACCTTTACAGACCTTTCTCTCCTCACTTTACAACTGAAAACTTGAAGAACAGAAGGAGGAGACTTAAAGGCTTTACAACACTTTTGAGCTCTTAGAATCACAGAAAAGATCAAGATTTCGGTGTAGGTCTGTATCTTTTCAGTGCTGAATGGGTGGGGTATTTATAGGCCCCAACCCAATTCAAATTTCGAGCTCAAAACGATCAAATCCCGGAATTCCGGGATCAGGCGGTTGCACCTCTTGACTGGAGAGGTGGCACCGCCTGGCAGAGCTCGAAGTCTGAGCTCAGGCGGTTGCACCTCTCGACTGGAGAGGTGGCACCGCCTGGCAGAGCTCGAAGACTGAGCTCGGACGGTTCCACCTTCTCTGTCAGGGGTGGTTGCACCTTCCTGCCAGAGCTCGAAGACCGAGCTCAGGCGGTGCATCTCCTGACCAGAGAAGTTTCTCTTCTTTGCCAGAGGTGGTTGCACCTCTCTGCCAGAGGTGGTTGCACCACTCTGCCAGAGCTCGAAGACCGAGCTCAGGCTGTGCTTCTCCTGTCCAGAGAGGTTGCAGCTCTCTGCTAGAGCTCGAAGACCGAGCTCGGTGGTTGCATCGCCTGCCAGAGCTCGGAACTTGAGCTCTGGCGGTGCTACCTCTCGACAGAGGAGGTTGCACCGCCCAATCTCGCTTGGAGACTGAGCCCTGGGCGGTTGCACCTCTTGGCTGGGGCGGTTGCACCGCCCAGTCTCGCTGGGAGACTTAGCCTGGGCGGTGGCACCTCCCTGCCTGGGCGGTTGCACCTCCCACAGCTACTTGGGTTCGAATGGGTTGAACCATTCGACCCAACTTGAGTTCTTCAGGGGCCCAATTGCCCCAGGATTAAGCTAATGGGATCACCTCCCATTTCTAACTTAATCACCGTGCTAACTACGATTAAATCTAAGACAATTTCTGCAGCTTTGCTTCGGTACGTCAATCGCTTCTTCCGGCGAGTTTCCGGCGAACTTCCGTCGATCATCCGATGAACCCTCGGTGATGCTTCTGCGGACTTCTGGCAAACTCCTGGACTTTGCGACGATCCACTTGGCGAGTTCCGACGAGCTTCGCTTGGCAAGCTTCTGGACTTCTCAGATCTGTTCTCACAGAACCTCCGACGACCGTCCGTACTTCCGTCGAACTCTCGAACTCCCAACGTGATCATGAACTTGACTCCGGCGCAACTCCTGCTGCTTGTCTATCTTTCATCGTAGTTAATCCTGCACACTTAAAACAAAACTTCGATCGAGACAATTAATCCTAAGCAATTAACCAAGTTGTCCGGCATGTCATTGGTCCCTCGACGCTTCGTCTGATTCTTCGGCGCATCGTCCTCTCCTGCGGCCTATTGCCCAATCGGCCAGTTGACTCCGCAACTCCGATATCCTTGGCACAATACCCGCTCTACTTGGCCCGATGCCCGAGTCCACGGCCCAAAGCCTTCTGTCGATACGTCGACCGATCCACCGGCCCGACGTCCAATCTTCTGACATGTTCCTCCGGCACAACATGATTTTCCTGCTTTAATTGTCTCATCCTGATCAAAGCATCCTGCGTCACTCAAAACGCAGATTAAATCATAAACATATATCAAGTAGTTTCATCATCAAAATACGAGATTCAACAATGCCGAAGTCAAGATCGAGATTTTGTTGGGAGTTTGAGAGTTCATTGGAAGTCCGGACATTCTATCACAGACTTAGCTAGATTTGCCTAAGTTGTGTGGTACCCTTGCATGTCCGTCCATAAAGGTCAGCCTCCCCGAAGCCTCCTATGGTCCCTTAGGACCCACAAAAGAGAAAACGGGTTAGAGAAAATGCCTCACTCGGGATTCATAAGTAAACATTTTCGAAAATACTTTATAGATAATGCAAATTACAAACAAACTTTGCAAGCTATGAACAGTTGCACAACAAAGGGTCAAAATGATACACTACAAACCGAAAATCTTTCACAAGTGTCCACATGACACAACCTTTATTTACAAGCCTAAAGTGGCCACCAACGCAACTAAAATGGGACTATTAAGCCTTCAGTCATCCCTCTATATACTGTGCAAAGCATGAACATGCCAAAAGACACGGACATACATAACCATTACATCAAACATCCTGTTTAGAAGTTTATTTGTGATATTCTCCCCCACTTATTCCTTCGACATCCTCGTCGAAGCCTTTGCCGACATTATAACTCCTCGCCTTTGCTGAGTCTTCAATCTTCTGCTCCAACTGTAATGCATCTCTTGGCTTCCAACTGCTCTCCCCTATTGTTTTTGAGTAGTCGAACGTTTGATCTGCCATGCTACTTCAACTCTCCAATAACTCTAACTCTAGTGTGGGGTTGGCTGAGTTGTGTTGATCTCTGTTGGTTTCTACGGATCCTCTAGATGAAGGAAAAGACCATCCTTATTATGCTCTAATCTCTCAAATGCCTCATGCTGCTTGAATTGGGTGGATGCTTGTTGGAGTTTTAACGAGCATCGCCTCGCAAACTTCTGAATTTTGGGTCCTTCCTCCATAAAATTTGCCCATTGACTCTTCTTTCACTTAGTTGTCACTTCCAAGTAGATTCGCATCACTTTCGCTTTCGATTGGCATTCTGTTAGGAAATG
The DNA here is from genome assembly GCF_036884655.1 of Musa acuminata AAA Group. Lineage (NCBI taxonomy): Eukaryota > Viridiplantae > Streptophyta > Magnoliopsida > Zingiberales > Musaceae > Musa > Musa acuminata. The sequence continues at coordinate 11,616,656 of NC_088358.1, read as the reverse complement.
AAGTGGATAATCTACTCTTAGTAGCACTGATCACCATTGGTGAGGATTTGACAACTATTGTCTTCTAAAATCTTCGAAGGGTCTTTGAATCTATGCAGAGCTCCTCTGCTGGATAGATAAGAGAATTGTGGTACTTGGTTTCGCCCATTCTCTTAAGAGTTGAGAAGGCAAAGGTTACTTGACTTCGTCCGCCTCCTCGAGGTAATACTCTATGCATCGAGCTAGTTACTAGCCTTCGCCTACCCTTTGCTCACACTTCTGAAGCACTTGAAGTGTTTACACTACTTGCATTGAGTTAGTTACTATGATTCACCTTCTCAATGCCATTAAACTTTTGGAATATAGGAAGTTTTCACCCCAACTTGGAGTAAGTATCTTGTAGTTTTGGTCGCCTTTGGGATTGTACCGTCTTCTCCATCAACCCGACCGCCTACTCCACTGAGTAGCAAAGGTATAACACCGCATATTGCCTACTTCATTCCTTGGTCGTGCACTTTTGCATGACCCGAAGTCCTTCACTTTCGGCTATCTTGATGAGAAGCTAATTGACACCGGTCTTACGAAGTTCCTTGGCCTCTGCCCTTCAACCTTATCTTGGTACTTGGAATTTGCCTCCGCATGCTCCGCCTCCTCGGCCCCTTTCATGACCAAGTGCTCTCCGTCCATGAGAGCAAGGGATCAATGACTTCACGAAAGTCCCGCCTCTACAGTACCTTGGCGTTGCCATTCCTATGGCCCTACTATCTATCGCCTCGCATCTACATCCTTTTTCTTCACGATCAGTAGATATGTCTCTGTGGCACTCCTCCGAGTCCACCTCCATTCTAACTGATGCTTGATTTTGGGTAGCTAAGTCCCTCTGGACTCATCATTGCTTCCTTGCCCCTTTTGACCCCTTGCTTCAACACCTCTGCGTTCTCCAAGCAGCTCCCTTTGGTTGTTGGAAAGACAGACTACAACTCCCATGTATGACCTCTACCATCATGTTGTAGGGTTTGCACCGATTCTGTTCTCTTTAGCTTCCTTGGTAGCAACGTTCGCTTACTCGACCTTGTCCTCTAACTTGTTGGGCTCCCTTAAGCGAATATGGGCTTTGGAGCAATCCAACTCTCTAGCTGCTTCAATTATACTTCTATATGATCAAGTCCCTCTCATGGGACCCACTGGTACTTGCATTCGAACTTTTCCCTTGGTGGAACACAGTCCCCATATGCTGATGACCAAGGCTTTCATCTGATGCAAAATTTGATGCATGCACGGAAGCCCCACCTCTACGGTACACCATGGCCTTCACTCCTTGAATCGATAGTCCTTGCCATTGTGTTATTCACCAAAGTAGAGCTTCCAATAGCTCTCGATCATACCACTATATGATCTAGTCTCTCACGGGACTCATTCGTGTGTAGTGCATTGTCACGAACTGTTCCACCACAATCCACTACACCATGTCGCCTCTTGGTGACATCTCCATTGTATTCTGATCATTGTGGGATGAACTCGAATTGTGATCCCTCCATGTGTGGCCTCTGCTAATACATCGCAGGGTCTCTTCCGCCTTCGATTTTATTCGCTCCTTTGGCAATTGACCTTTATCCACCCACTCTTGGGTCACACCTAGATGAAGCACCACTCTAAGACAGTCTGTCACGTAGTAGCTCCCTGTTAGGACTCTAGCTAGGAGAGTCCTAATTGAGAGGGACATTTATGTAAAACCTACCTAAGCCGACCCCTATTAAAGAGGTGAAGAGGCCGGCTAAGGTTAGGAGGTTGTTTCTTAGAGATGAATTAGGATTTGTAAAGGAATAGGAGTCATGAGTAGAAGTCCTATTAGGAGTTGGTTAGAAGTAGGAGTCTTGAGTAGGAGTCTTATTAGGAGTTAGGGTTTAGAAACCCTATAAATAGCCATGTATTCCTCCTCTTTTGATAAGCAATAGATGAATCTTTTCTGCAGCCTTTGAGCAGCAACTTGGAGGGAGGAACCCCTATAGAGTTCCAAGGAGGCCGATCCCCTAAAGAGATCAACCCCAAGTTTAGAATCTGCAAGGGTTCTAACACCTGGTATCATAGCAGCATTCTTGGCATCTCGCTGCCCTTCCACAGTCATCCATCAACCCTCCATAACCACCCAAAGCAATTCCCACAATTGCTTAAAAGATCGTCACTAAATTCCGCCGTCATCTCCACCACCACGGATCATCCTTTGATCTCCTCATGAATTGCAATAAGTTCTGGTTTTCTACCTTACTGCTGCTGCAATTTAGTTATCCTTATTTGAAAATCCCAAAAAAATTATTCCTATATTGCTGCATAAACTTTTCGTTATAAAGTTTTCATCTCTACGACGAAAGATACATTGTAGAATTCCAACCGTATAGCACCGTCTATTTGATCTTGCTATTGTGTTTTTTCTATCCAAATCTCTACGAAATTTTTATGACATCTTTGACACTTCCTAACATCAGATTTCTCTTTGGTTTTGTCAAAAAATTCTCAATATAAACCATTGATATTTTACGTCTAATCTGCTATACTTGAAAATCTGCACTGTAAAATTTCAGTCGCATAATACTGTTTATTTGATCTTGATACTACATTGTTTCTATCCAAATCTCTACAAAATTTTTATGATAGCTTTGACACTTCCTAACAGTAGAATTCCCTTTGGTTTCATCAAAAAATTCTTAATATAAACCACTGATCTTTTACGTCTAATCTGCTAGACTTAAAAATCTGTGCTGCAGAAAATTTCAGCCGCATATTGTTGCCTTAACCCATCTATTTGCAATCTTTTTTGAATGAAATTTCTTATACACTTTATAGATCATCTTGTCTTCCATCTAAAATTGATCTATTAAGAAATTCATCTCTAAAAATGATTTTGTGTTGTTGTAAATTTTCATCGTATCCTGCTGAAATTTCTCGACGAGAATTCTGCAATCGCAACTTGCACCAATTTCCTTGCTGTTATACTGCCAAAATTTTCTTGATTAAATTAGATATCCTTGCTGTTATACTGCCGAAATTTTCTTGATTAAATTAGATATCCTTGCTGTCATATAAACTGTGATTTTGCTATCGATTCTCTCCTCAATTCTCTCAAGTTTTTGGTGGAAATTACGTCGAGAAACCGTTGTTTCTTCGATGACAATTCTACTCTTACAAGACAGCACATACTTGCTGCAACTTCCACTTATTTCTATCAAACCTTTACTACCATCTACCACAGATCTAAAACTTTCATCTATAGTCCTAAAACTCCACCAAACCACACCCTCAAACTGCACCCAAAATAGCCACAAAACAAGCCTAAACCGTAGCTTAAATTCACCAATCTACCAACCCTTTCGACCATCACCTCTCTCAACCAATACATGCCTTTAACCCGACAACAAAAGAGAGATCTTAACATCACAGATTTGATGGCATATACTATGGCATCTTAGGAGGTAATCAATGCTAAATTCGAAGCCTTCGAGGCGCGAATGGAGGATAAGATTCGGACGCTCTTTACCAAACTCAGATTGGGCCGACCACTAAGCCCGAAGAAATCACATCAAGGAGAGAGCTTTGCCCAATCGCACCAAGCCCAAAGATATGACTTCCAAGAGAGGGGAAGCTCTATGACCAACCCCAACTATCCATGCATGAGAGTGGACTTCCCTAGATTGGAAGAAGGAGACCCGATTGGTTGGATCTCGCATGCGGAGCGATATTTTCGGTACCATAAAACTGCGGATGCACCTATGGTGAAAATTACAACTATACATCTTGAAGGGGATGCTATACAGTGGTTTGACTAGTTTGAAAATACTTATGGAGTCCTTTCATGGCGACAATTCAAAAAAGGACTACTGATCCGCTTCAAACCAACCGATTACGAGAATATTGACGGACAGCTAGCAAAGATCCGACAAACCTCTACCATTCAGGAATATCAAACCAGGTTTGAAAGGTTATCTAATCAAACTCATGATTGGTCTCAAAAATAGCTATTGAGGACCTTCATTGAGGGCTTGAAGCCAGAGATCCGAGGAGAAGTTAAAGCGCGACAACCATATACGCTTATGGCAGCCATCTCTTTCGCACGACATCAAGAGGAGCGATTGAATCATGAAGCTTGGAGGCCTAGAGTTGCTCCTCAACCAGAAATACTGAAGCCCTTAGCACCCCCTACTATCGATCGAGTCCCTGCACCAAAGAAGTTGACAAGAGAAGAGCTTCGGGAGCAATCTGTGAAGAGGTTATATTGGCATTGCGACGAGCCATGGAGTTACAAGCATTACTGTAGAAAAGGGAGACTTCTTATGATTGAACCAATAGAAGAAGAGGTCATTGAACATTCAGAAGAGAACCTTGAACATAAAGAAGATGTGGAAGAAGAGCCACAACCGACTGACATTACAGTACACGCACTAGCCGGCTACTCAAACCCGCAAACGATGAAAGTTGGAGGCCTTCTCAAACAACAACCAATCACTATTCTCATCGACACGGGCAGTACTACTAACTTCCTAAATAGTAAGCTTGTTGTTCAATATCATTACCTATCGAGAATCACTGCAGGTTTGATGTTAAGGTCACCGACGGACGGAATTTGAATTTTGATCGTAGGTGCCCGCAGGAGAAACTATTGCTGCAGGACCAAGAGATAATTGCAGATTTCTTCCTTCTCCCTCTTAACAATCATGAGGCCATGCTCAGAATTAAATGGTTGATGAAATTAGGTGATATTTCTTGGAATTTTATGAAACTAATTATGAAATTGTACAGTAAGGAGAAACAGGTGACATTACACGGGAAATGTAGGAGCGACATAACAACGATTTGCTAGTCATAGGTGCCCAGCAAGCCAATCACGTGAGTGATGGCACGTGTGACTTGATACAGAATCTTTTTGCTTATTATATTTTGGCGTATATCACTTTATAAATATTGCATAAATGCATATATATATTGTGATGTCCTTGGATTTATGCAATGGGAATCAGATCGTGATGAGATCACGATAATGAGATCGATTCAACTTTAAACACATATCCTAAATAATCCCGGTCATAGGTTACTCGAGAGGGACATCGTGATAACCGGACAGAATGGTGTGCTGTATACACGTCCATATGATGGATGCAGCTGGTCTCATAGCTTCTCGTGTAGGGACACTAGGGATACAGTACAGGTGCTCATTGGAGAATGAGTTCACTGATTGATCCGCTTATGGAATGCTGGATGGTTGATGATGCCTTATTGTCAGACAGTGATTCCGTAGTCCTAGTGGTATATCTGGTCCTTAGACTTGAGACACCAAGGATTTCCTGTATGAGTGCTTCACTCTTTGATACTAGACTTATAGGTTTGGCTGTCCCAGATCTAGTACAGTTAGCCATTGGGAGTGGTAGTCAACCTTACGAGGGCTATTGAGTGTCGATAGAGGATCATCCACTCTCGGCGTCATGAGAGGAATATCCTATGTGTTCTTGCTCAGACAAATTCCTGGCCAGGGTCATTTGGGTTGAGAGAGAAAGAGTTCTCTAGGAGAATCCGATTAGAGCGAGACTCGAGTAGAAACCGTATGGGTCTGACAGCACCATGCTCGATATACGGTCTCTGGGATATTAGATGGATGAGGGACTATAGGTACATGGTAACTGAGGATAGACAGGTCCAATGGATTGGATTCCCCTGTATCGTTTGGGGACTACGGCGTAGTGGCCCAGTACGTCCGTAGTCGATGAGTCGAGTGAATTATTATAGAGATAATAATTCACTGAGTTAGAAGGAGTTCTGACAGGTATGACTCACGGCCAGCTCGATATTGGGCTTAGAGGGTCACACACATATGGTAGGCATTGCGATGAGTAGAGGTTCGGATATGAGATATCCGACGGAGCCCTTGTCTTATTGGATGCAGATCCAATACCCACTAGGGGAGGACCCATTAGGGTTTGACAGGGGACCTCTATAAATAGGAGGGATTCAAAGCCTCATAGGCTAGAGCCTTTGCTTGCCTCCTTTCCTATTCTCCTCTCCCTCTCCACCTCAGAGCAGGCCTAGAGTTTTGAGGAGCGTCGTAGCAACCCTGCTGTGTGGATCACCGCTAGAGAGGAGGACGTTTGACCTCCTTCACCCTCTCCTTCACTGCTTAAAAAGTGTAGTCCACACAAATTGATTTGGGTTCCTAAAGGAACCATAAAGAACACCATGCAAAATGATAAGTTAAGCCGATCGGTTTTTGAGGCACCCAAGATCAAATGGGTACCTAAAAATTATCCTCTTTTGTAAAAAAGTATACCATCACAAGCTAGGAGCAATAGATGTTATCTTATTTTTGGGTGCTCAAAGTTTATGACCAGAGATCCAAAATAACTCATAAAGCTCTCTAGCTAAAATAACAAAAAAGATGATTATTAGAATTAAAACTATTAATTACAAAATGATACTTATATGTTCATAATGCAATCTTGTGTGATAAACACTTAACATTGATCTCTCAAATTTTGAAACTTGTGAACTCTTATGCTTGAATTCCCCTTCTCACATATTCCAGATTTCTAAATTTATCAGATACATTCCTTCCTTAATCATTTTTTCTAGATTGAATTCTATCTAACAAGATCATGAATTTGTGTTTGGACATTCTTTGGATCACTCAAATGAATCATGATCTTATAGTGTGCGCAATAAGTCATATGCATTTTTCCATACGAGTTTTATGATGCTAGCGTATGAATTTGATATGATGAATCATGAACTTATTGTAAACATATGAGTTCTATATAATATTTGGGTATGGCTTGCATTTTATATGATCAATCATGAATGTACGAATCTTCTCCTCTTATGATGTGAATTTTTACAAGACGATGTAAATAAGGTTGTGTGCTTCACAAAAAAAAATTCCTTCAAATTGAAATCACCCACATCAGCCCTATACAACCTTGTGAGCAGTGCTCACTGCCTGTAGGCGGTGGCACCGCCCAGCTGGCGGTAGCACCGCCCAACTGTCATGGGTGGTAGGCGGTAGCACCACCCAGCCAGTGGTGCCATCGCCCGCAACCTGCCCCCTTATAAATCTAAGCTAGGGCCGGCAGTAGAACTGACCCCAACTCATTTTCCACTCCCCCAAATAGCTCCAAACCCCCTTTGAACACCATTCGCTCCCTCTAGCTGCCCAAAAATCCCTATTTCCTACTAGATCAAGGATCAATCCTACATCTTCATAAAGATCGCAACTAAGGTATTCTCTAAAAGGCATTGATTTATCTTTTGTATTATCTACTCTTGCTCATTATATATCTTCATAATAGTAGTATTTATGGGTTCTAGAAGATCCTCTAGGGACAAAGGGAAGAGGAGATTAGAAGAAAATTATGACTCCCTACTTTTCGATTCTAATCAAAATGCCCTAAAATTTGCATCCATAGAATCTAGACATGTTCATAAGGGAAAATATGTTGATTTAGATGAACTAAGTGATTTGGAACCTATTCAATGGTTTACAAATCTAGATATTCTCCCAATTCTTCAAATAAGTGAACCTATCTACCCTAGACTTGTTAAGTTATTTTACAACAATCTACATGTAGATGAAGAAGAAAGGGTATCTACCTATCTATTGTTGAATCTCGGATTTTGATGATGAAGTCAATTGTCAATTGGTTATCTAATCTATATGTTGAGATAAGTGTGCAGGATTAACTACGATGGTAGTAAGATATGCAGCAGGTGTTGCGCCAAAATCAAGAACAAGATCACGTTGGGGGTTCGAGAGTTCGACGGAAGTCCGTACGATCGTCAGAGGTTCTACGGGAACAAATCTGAGAAGTCTAGGAGCTTGCCAAAGAAGCTTGTCGGGACTCGCCAAGAGGATCATCGCAAGTCCAGGAGTTTGCTGGAAGTCCACCGGAGCATCGCCGAGGGTTCGTCGGATGTTCGCCAAAAGTTCATCGGAAGCTCGCCTGAAGAAGCGATTAACGCACCGGAACACGAGTTACAATATTAATGTCTTAAATATCATTGTTAGCATGAAGATTAAGTTAGGAATGGGAGGTGATCCCATTAACTTAATCTGGGGCCAATTGGGCCCTTGACAGTACCCAAATTGGGCTGAATGTATCAGCCCATTCGGACCCAGATTTCTTGGCCAGTGGTGACACCACCCAGAAGCTCAGTCTCCGAGTGAAGTCAAGCGATGGTACAGTCTGAGCTCAGTCTCCAAGTAGTGTCAGGCAGTAGTATCACCCAGTTCTGGTGATGGTACCGCTAGGACCCCAGAAATCTAGGAGATGACACTTTTGAGCTCCAAATTCAAACTAGTTGGGGCCTATATAAACCCCACCCTTTCTTGCATGAAAGTGTCAAATCTCATATTTTGATGATGACACCAATTGATAATTGTGTTTATGTTTTAATCTATATTTTGAATGACGCAGGATGCTTTGATTAGGATTAGACAATTAAAGTAGGAAAATTCCTGTTGGGCCGGAGGAACATGTTAGAAGATTAGACGTCGGGTCGGTGGATTGGTCGACGTATCAACAGAAGGCTTCGGGCCATGGATTCGGGCATCGGGCCAAGAAGAGCGAGTATTGCGCCAAGGATATCAGAGTTGCAGAGTCAACTGACCGATTGGGCAATAGGTCGTAGGAGAGGACGATGCGCCGAAGAATCGGACGAAGCGTCAAGGGACCAATGACATGCTGGACAACTTGATTAATGCTTACTATTAATTGTCAAGATCAAAGTTTGTTTTATATGTGTAGGATTAACTACGATGGAAGTAAGACATGCCACAGGAGTTATGCCAGAGTCAAGACCAAGATCACGTTGGGGGTTCGAGAGTTTGACGGAAGTCCGGACGGTCGTCGGAGGTTCTACGGGAACAAATCCGAGAAGTCTAAGAGCTTGCCAAAGAAGCTCATCGGAACTCGCCAAGTAGATCGTTGCAATTCTAGGAGTTTGTCGGAAGTCTGCAGGAGCATCGCCGATGGTTGGTCAGATGTTCGCCGGAAGTTCGCCGGAAGAAGCGATTGACGCAATGGAGCAAGTTATAGTAAATGTCTTAAGAAATATCATAGTTAGCATGTAGATTAAGTTGGGAATAGGAGGGATCCTATTAACTTAATCTGGGGGCAATTGGGCCCTTGATAGACCCAAATTGGGCCGAATGGATCACCCCATTCAGACCCAGATTTCCTGGCCAGTGGTGGCACTGCCTGGGTCGGCGATGACACCGCTCAGGAGCTTAGGAAAGCTGGTGGTGCAACCATCCAGGTCAGTTAGTGGTACCACTTGGGCTTAGTCTCCGAGCGAGACTAGGTGGTGGTACTGCCCCTATCAAGCGATGGTACCCCCTGAGCTCGATCTCCGAGCGGTAGTATCACCTAGTTATGGCGGTAGTACTGCCAAGACCCTGGAAATCTGGGAAATGATATTTTTGAGCTCCAAATTCAAACCAGTTTGGGGCCTATATAAACCCCACCCTTTCCTGCATGAATGGGCATTGAAATCTTGATCTTATTGTGAGAATTTTAGAGCTCAAATGTGTTGTAAAGGTCATAAGTTCTTCTCCCTCTTTTCGTCTAAGTTTTGATCATTCAAGAGAGGAGTGGAAAATCTATAAGGGTTGTCTCCTAAGCCCATCAAAAGGAGTAAAGCTATAAAAGGGTGGTTGGCCTTCGTCTATTGAAGGAAGGCCTCTAGTAGACGTCGGTGACCTCATCGGAGGAGGAAGCCATAAGTGGATGTAGGTCAAGATTGACAGAACCACTCTAAGTCTCGGTTTGCACTTACATTCTATTCTCTATCTTAACTACAAACTGCCTCCATAGTTTTACTTTAACTGCACTTCACCTAATCTTAAGTTGAAGTAATTTCCGAATCGGTTTTCTTACCGAAATCATTTTTATCGTACGAACGCAGTTTTAATCGTCGAAAGTTTTCCACTGCACTAATTCACCCCCCCCCCCCTCTCTTAGTGCTCTTGATCCTAACAGAAAGGGCACCGAAAGCTTGCATTTATTCTGAGAATTTGAGAGCTTAAAAGTGTTGTAAAAGGCTAGAAGTTCTTCTCCCTCTTTTCTTCTAAGTTTTGGTCATTCAAGAGAGGAGTGGAAATCTATAAGGGTTGTCTCCTAAGCCAATCAAAAGGAGTAAAGCTGTAAAAGGGTGGTTGGCCTTTGCCAATTAAAGGAAGGCCTCTAGTGGATGTCGGCGACCTCATTAGAGGAGGAAGCCAAAAGTGAATGTAGGTCAAGATTGACCGAACTACTTTAAATCTCAGTTTGCATTTACATTTTGCTCCTTATCTTAACTGCAAACTGCCTCCATTGCTGTACATCAATGATACTTTCGTTTACTCTTAAGTTGAAGAACTTTCCAAAATGGTCTTGATCTAAAATGATTTTATCATACAAACGTCGTTTTAATCGACGAAAGTTTTTCGCTGCACTAATTCACACACCCCCCCCCCCCCACCCCTAGTGCTTTTGATCCCAACAATTAGTATCAGAGCGGGGTTCACTCTCAATCGGATTAAAACCCAAGGGAGATGGCATACGCTGGAAACTAAGAGGCTCACTCTATTACACGTCCGCCCATGTTCAACGGGACGGACTACACCTATTGGAAGACCCGAATGAGGATTTTCCTTATTTCCATGGATTTTGAACTTTAGAATATTGTTGAAAATGGATTTTCAAAGTCTTCTCTTCCAATGATTGATTGGAATGAATTGGAGAAGAAGACTTTCGCTCTTAATGCAAAGGTTATGAATGCCTTATTTTGTGCGCTTGATAAAAATGAGTTCAATCGTGTTTTGATTTGTGAAACTGCATTTGATATTTAGCATACACTCAAAGTGACTCACGAAGGCATAAGTAGAGTGAAAGAGTCAAAAATCAATCTTTTAGTACATTCTTATAAACTTTTTCGAATGAAACCGAGTGAGACCATAGGCGACATGTACACCCGTTTTACGGATGTCGTCAATGGTCTAAAAGGACTTGATAAAAGTTTTTTAGATTTTAAGCTCGTCAATAAAATTCTAAGATCCCTTACAAATAGATGGGACCCTAAAGTCACTACTATTCAAGAGGCTAAAGATTTAAACTTTCCTCTTGAAGAATTAATCGAGTCAGTAATGACCTATGAAATGACTTGCAAAGCTCATGAAGAGCAAGAAGACATCCTTCCAAAGAATAGAAAGGATATGACACTTAGATCTCTAAAAGATCACTTGAGAGAAAACTCAAGTGATGAGGACTTTGATGATGACTTGGCACTTCTAACAAAGAAATTTAAAAAATTCATTAAAAGAAACAAATTTTAAAATGACACTTAAAATAAACTTGAACCCAAAAAGGACCAAGTTATTTGCTACGAATGCAAGAAGCCGGAACACTACAAAAGTGATTGTCCCTCAGCCAAGAAGAGAACACCAAAAAAGAAGGTGCTCAAAGCAACGTGGAATGACTCAAGCGTATCCGAAGAAGAGGAGTCCAATACCGAGCAAGTTGCTCATTACGCCCTAATGGCCATCAGAGAGGAGATAACGAATTTAATTGATGCAGATTTATCACTTGATAAATTGTTAAATGCTTTCCATGACTTGTTTGATGAATGCAAATAATTAGTAGAAAATATAAATTGTTAAAAAAGGAGAATGATATTCTTATTAAAAATTTTGATAAATTAAAAACTGAACATAATGATAGTTTAGCTCCATGTATGAAATGCTTATGATCTAGAAACTCTCTAAAAGGAGAACTTGCCACTTAAGGACACCTTGAAGAAATTCGAGGTTGGTAGCAAGTCTTTGAATATGATACTTACAAATAAGGGTTATGTTCCTAAAAAAAGTGGAATTGTATTTGTGAGAAGTTCTCACCAAAATCCAACCACCTTCTTTAAAGGCCTTATCTTGCATGTATCACACCAAAACAAATGTAACTTTTGTTGTAAACATGGACATATAACTTATTATTGTCCATTCAAGAAAGTTAGTCCAAACAAATTGATTTGGGTTCCTAAAGGAACCATGATAAATTCCATGCAACATGATAAACAATTTAGATCAGTTTTTGAGGCACCCAAAATTAAATGGGTACCTAAAAATCATCATTTCTTGTAGAAACATATACTATCACAAGCTAGAAGCAAGAGATGGTACCTTAATAGTGGATGCTCAAGGCATATGACCAGAGATCCATCTCAATTCTCTAAGTTTACTAGCATAGACGAAGGCTATGTCACCTTCGGAGACAACAACAAGGGTAAAATCATTGGCAAAGGAACCATAGGTAACAAATCCAACTTCTTTATTGAAGATGTTTTGTTAGTTGATGGTTTAAAACATAACCTCTTGAGCATTAGTCAACTATGTGATAAAGGATATATTGTCAAATTCGAATCTAATGCTTGCATCATTGAAAAACCACATAAAAACACATCTATGATTGCATTAAAACAAAATAACATATACACCATTGACATCAATGATCTTTGTAATGAAATGCATTTCTCGGTTTTGAATGATGATGTTTGACTTTAGTATAGAAGATTAGGTCATGCTAGCATGAAACTAATCACTCAAATTTCATCCAAAGAACTTGTAAGATGAATTCCTCATATCAAGTTCATCAAAGATAATGTGTGTGATGCTTGTCAATTAGAAAAATAAATTAAGGGTAGCTTCAAATCTAAGAACCAAATAAGCACCTCTAGACTCTTGCAATTGATCTATATGGACTTATTCGGACTAATCTCTATATCAAGCCTAGGAGGTAGCAAATACGCATTTGTTATTGTAGATGATTATAGTAGATACACATGGACTTATTTCTTGAAACATAAAAATGAATGCTTTAGATATTTTACCAAGTTTTGTAAACTTGTTCAAAATAAAAAGGGTTCTATGATTTCATCAATTAGAAGTGATCACGGTGGTGAATTTCAAAACTGTGATTTCAAAGAATCTTATGAATTTAATGGATACAATCACAACTTATATACTCCAGGAAATCCTTCACAAAATGGAGTTGTAGAAAGAAAAATAGAAATTTACAAGAAATGACAAGAACCATGTTGAATGAATATAGCCTATCCAAATATTTTTGGGCCGAAGCTGTAAACACTGCATGCTATATTCTGAATAGAGTTCTAGCAAGACCCTTACTCACCAAAACTCCCTATGAGTTGTGGAACAATAAAAAACCCAATGTTTCATATTTTAAAGTTTTTAGGTGTAAGTGTTTTATCTTGAATGAAAAAGATACCTTAGGAAAATTTGATGCTAAATCCGATGAAGGAATTTTTCTTGGTTATTCTTCGGTTTCTAAAGCTTTTTGTATCCTCAATAAAAGAACTTTAATTATAGAAGAATCCATTCATATTGTTTTCAATGAGATTTTTGAAATTAAGAAAAATAATTTTGATGATGATGTTAATTTCGATTCTTTGAATTTAAATGAAACCCCTTCTCCAACTAGCAACTTGGATGCATCCACTTTCGAAACATCCTTACCCAAGGATTGGAAGTATGTAGATGCTCATCCTAAGGAGCTAATCTTAGGAGACATATCTAAGGGGGTTCAAACACGTTCTTCTCTTAAAAATTTTTGTGCCAACGCTGCTTTTCTCTCCCAAATTTAACCTAAATGTATTAACAAATCATGAAAGATGATTCATGGATTATCATAATGCAATATGAGTTAAATCAATTTAAGAGAAATGAGGTGTGAAAGCTTGTTCCTAGGCCAAATGACCATTTAGTTATTGGTACTAAATGTGTTTTTAGAAACAAGCAAGATGAATATAGTATCGTAGTTAGAAACAAGGCTAGATTAGTGGCCAAAGGTTTCAACGAAGAAGAAGGTATCGATTACAAAGAAACCTTCGCTCTTGTGGCTCGATTAGAAGCCATAAGGATGCTCATTGCCTATGCTAGTAATAATAATTTGAAGTTATTTCAAATGGATGTTAAAAGCACTTTTCTTAATGGCTTTATTTCTGAAGAAGTTTATGTTGAACAACCTCTTGGATTTGAAAATAATAGCCTCCCTAATCATGTGTTTAAATTAACTAAAGCTCTCTATGGTTTAAAACAAGCCCCAATGGCTTGATATGAGAGACTTAGTTCTTTTCTTATTAAAAATAATTTCTCAAAAGGCAAGGTCGATACTACATTATTTATCAAAAAATTTAAAAATAATTTTCTCATTGTTCAGATTTATGTTGATGATATTATCTTCTGTTTTACGAATGAATCTCTTTATGAATCTTTTGCTAAAACTATGAGTCTTGAATTTGAAATGAGTTTAATGGGAGAATTAAACTTCTTCTTAGGCTAACAAATTAAACAACTAAGCAATGACATCTTTATTAGTCAAACTAAATATGTTTTAGATTTGCTAAAAAGATTTAATATGGATATCTCAAAGGCTATCAACACTCCTATGAGCACCTCCACTAAGTTAGAAATTGATGAAAGTGGAGAAAGCTTCGATCAAAAAACTTATAGGGTATAATAAGAAGTTTACTTTACCTCACTACAACTAGATCAGATATCAAGTTCAGTGTAGGACTTTGTGCTAGGTTTCAATCGAACCCTAAGATATCTCATATCAAAGCAGTTAAAAGAATACTTAGATATCTTAAAGGTATCACAAATCTAGGATTATGGTATCTAGAAACCAAGAATTTTGAGTTAATTGCTTATGCTGATGCGGAATTTGCTGGGTGTAGACTAGATAGAAAAAGCACATCAGGAACATGTCAATTCTTAGGACATGCCCTTGTTTCCTAGTCATCTAAGAAACAAAACTCGGTTACACTATCAACAACCGAAGCTGAGTATATTGCAGCTAGTGCATGCTGTGCACAAGTTGTGTGGATGAAAAACACCTTAGAAAATTATAAAGTTCATCTTAAAAATATTCCCATTAAATGTGATAACATAAGTGCAATATGTTTAACAAAGAATCTCATTCAATACTCAAGAACAAAATATATTAATATTAGACATCACTTTATATGAGATCATGTCTCCAATCATGATGTAATTATAAAGTTTATTAATACTAAACATCAACTAGCTGATATTTTTACAAAGCCTTTAAGTGAAGAACAATTTGATTTCATTAGAAGAGAATTAGGAATGTTGATGTGTTCGAATGCATGAACTTATTAAATTTATTTTTTGGACTTTCTTGATTCAATGATCAATCACTTAATTGCTATGATGAGAATTTTACACGATTACATGCCTTAATAACATGTTGGAAATTATGTGTTTTGGATGCAAAACTTCTAGGATGATGAGCATGTTTTTCCTTCATGATTGTGTTTAAAAATCCATAGCAAAACCTTGTCTGAATGAATGAATGTGTTAAATTTCACTTTCGGACTTTCTTGATCCTAACAATACATGATTTAGTATTTCTCTTCCGGATTTAATGTAGCTTTCATAAGCCTATGTCATATCAAGTTTGTTTCATATCATTGATTTTTGACATATGGAATTAATTAACAAATGCATCTCTCATAGATTTACCTTGTGAAAAATATTTTTTCGAGAAATGGATTTGATGAAATGATTCCTTCTTATAAATTCCTTCTTGATGAAGAAAGATTTTAAAAATGAAGTATGATTTAATCTCTTATCATTTTAACTTCATTCAAGTAAGTTCACAATGGCTTTTCTCCTTCATGCAAAACGTTAATGACAAATAAAAGGGAAGAAGTAATGAAAACTATCTTCATGTCATATTTGTTTGAAAAATTTATATAATTGGTATCCTATCACTTATTATTGAAAAATGACATGAACCTTTTTATGACATGAATCATTACCATACTTATGCTTAAAATTTTCTTAAATCGTTCTCGTTTTTGTTGATGACAAAGGGGGAGAAATATATGGTAAATTGATGATAGAATTGCTATAATTGCCATATTTACATTATGTTAAGATATCAGAGAAATATGTGATAAATTGATGATAGAATTGCTATAATTCCTATGATTGCCATATTTGCATTATGTTAAGATATCAAAAGCTTGCATCATAATTTTACGATATTGATATCTTAAAATATATGGTAACTTAACGATATAATTGCTATACACGCGAAATGTTTACATTAATGAAAAGATATCTAGAGCTTACATTGTAATTTTACAATGTTGATATCTTGCCATGTGATGAAATACTATGACTGCTATACACTTGAAATGTTTGCATTAATGAAAAGATATCTAGAGCTTACATTGCAATTTTACAATGTTGATATCTTACCATGTGATGAAATGCTATGATTGCTATACACTTGAAATGTTTGCATTATGTTAAGATATCAAGAGCTTACATCGTAATTTTACATGTTGATATTTTACCATATGATGAATTGCTACGATTGCTATCTTTCATATTTGAAATGTAAGACGTGAAAATGGATGTCAAGCCTTGACATCATTTTCAGAGAGATACTTCATGATAGGAATCATGATGCGAGTATTGATAAGGTTAAATGAACTTAACTTATCAATATGTCTCTTGAATTCAAAGGCTTTGAATTCAAGAATGACTTATCTCAAGTATGGCATATAGATAGGGGGAGTTAATGTTAACTCTGTCATCAATTGATTATCATCATAAAAAAGGAGGAGATTGTTGAATCTTGGATTTTGATGATGAAGTCAATTGTCATTTGGTTATCTAATCCATATATTAAGATAAGTGTGCCAGATTAACTACGATGGCAGTAAGACATGCAGCAAGTGTTGCGCCGAAGTCAAGACCAAGATCACATTAGGGGTTTGAGAGTTCGACGGAAATTCGGACGGTCGTCGGAGGTTCTGCGGGAACAAATCCGAGAAGTCCAGGAGCTTGCCAAAGAAGCTCGTTGGAACTCACCAAGAGGATCATTGCAAGTCCAGGAGTTTGCCGGAAGTCCGCCGGAGCATCACCAAGGGTTCGTCGGATATTCGCCGGAAGTTCATCAGAAGCTCGCCAGAAGAAGCGATTGACGCACCGAAACATGAGTTGCAGTATTAATGTCTTAAATGTCATAGTTAGCATGAAGATTAAGGAATGGGAGGTAATCCCATTAACTTAATCTGGGGCCAATTGGGCCCTTAACAGACACAAATTGAAATCAGTCCATTCGGACCAAGATTTCCTGGCCGACGGTGGCACCGCCCAGAAGCTCAGTCTCTGAGCGAAGTCAGGTGATGGTACCGCCCCTGTAAGGTGGTGGTACCACCTGAGCTTGGTCTCCGAGCGAAGTCAGGCAGCGGTACCACCCTTGTTAGGCGGTGGTACCACCTGAGTTGGGTCTCTAAGCAAAGTTAGGCGGTGGTGCCGCCCCAGTCAGGCGGTGGTGCCGCCCCAATCAGGCGGTGGTACCGCCTAAGCTCAGTCTCCGAGCAATGTTAGGTGGTAGTACCACCTAGTTCTAGCGGTGGTACCGCCGAGACCCTGGAAATCCGGGAGATGACACTTTTGAGCTCCAAATTCAAACCAGTTAGGGCCTATATAAACCCCACCCTTTCATGCATGAAAGGGCATTGAAAGCTTGTATTTATTCTGAAAATTTGAGAGTTTAAAAGTGTTGTAAAAAGCTAGAAGTTCTTCTCCCTCTTTTCTTCTAAGTTTTGATCATTCAAGAGAAGAGTGGAAATCTATAAGGGTTGTCTCCTAAGCTCGTCAAAAGGAGTAAAGCTGTAAAAGGGTGGTTGGCCTTCATCTATTAAAAGAAGACCTCTAGTCGACGTCGGTGACCTCATTGAAGGAGGAAGCCAAAAGTGGATGTAGGTCAAGATTGATTGAAGCACTCTAAATCTCGGTTTAAATTTACATTCTGCTCCTTATTTTAATTACAAACTACCTCTGTTGCTTTATGTCAACTATGCTTTCGTTTACTCTTAAGTTGAAGAACTTTCCAAAACAGTTTTCATCGAAAATGATTTCATCGTACGAACATCGTTTTAATCGACGAAAGTTTTTCGCTGCACTAATTCACCCCCCCCCCCCCCCCTCTTAGTGCTTTTGATCCCAACATTTATTAGGATGTCATATATCCATTATGGATAGATCAATTTGAGACTTCATAGGAATCCTAGTAAATACAAGAGATTGTTATTTTAGAGGACAATGGGATGATGAAATAGTTGGGACCATTTACGTTGATGCCTTAGGAACAATTTTTGGCAATCCTAACTTAATGATACTTCCAAAAAGCTGTGAACATTTAATACCATTAAGCACCAAAATACTTCATCATATCTTGATTAGTATCATTCTCCCAAAGCAATATCATCATGATGAAGTAAGCCAAATGGAACAAAGTGCCATGTATTGGATCATGAAGGGATATAACAATTGTTTTGGTCACCTAATCCAACAAAACAAGATTGAAATATCAAAAAAGGATATGATGCTTCCATATGGTGGCTTAATCACAAGAATACTCTATGACTATGATACTGTCATTCCACCCGACGAAGAAGTTATAAAACTATATAGATATAGTATCATAAATAAAAATCTACTTCGGCGGATGAGATGTACATTCATAAATGGTATGTGGATTAGACTGCCTAGAAGGACCGATCTCCTTCAACCTGAACCAGAATCGGAAACACCAATATTTAGGGGTAATTAATCTCCTCCAACTGGTCCCTTTAAGGAATCACCTCCAATAGCAAGCACCTCCTTCATCTATCGAAGACACAGGGATTCGGATGGATCATTTTGAACAATGACAAGATCGACTTGAACAACGCCAAGATCAAATCTTAACTAAGTTACAACAGATTCACTAATAGTTTGATACCTTGTTTAGACATTTTAACTTTCCACCACCTGAATAAGCTGTGTATATATTTGGGAAAAGTGGACATAATTCCTCTTTGTTATGTTGTAATACTATGTTATTTACCTTAATGTTGTAAAACTAAAATGTCACTCACTTTGATGATCGCAATGCTTTGCTACTTACTTTGATAGTAAAATTCTATGCTAACTACCTTGATGGTTAAATTCTAAGCTTACTTTAATGATTATATAACTCTAAGTATTAGACTTGATATATCTTTTGAATAGATAAAGTCCTTGATATATTTAACTGTTGATATCTATGGCTTGATGTATTATTTGATGAGCATTTGTGGAGTTAGGTATGTTAATATGTCCGATTGCCTGAATTTGTTATATTTTATTTTAGGACTTTCTTGATTCTTATGGTCACTCACTTAAATTCTATACTGATAATTTTATGATGCAAATTTTACATGATAATAAGGCTATGTGCCTCAATAACATGTTTACTTTGAAGTTGGAAATTTTATGCTTTGATGCTAAAAGTTTCTATGATTATGAGCGTGTTATCATACAATGATGCAATAGCATGAAGTTTACTTTGATGATTATGATTTCTATTGAATATTTAGAAGTTTTAATCATACATCAAATTCTTAATCTTTGAGTACTATAAAGCACTAATGATTTTGCCTCATGCAAGTAAAAAGCTGTGATAAAACATTTTACGAATGCATGAATTGAATGTATATCTTTTCCGGATTATCATTCACTTAATAGATTTCTTGAATGAAGCTTTCATGAGTCTATGGCATATCAAGTTTATTTCATATCCATGCTCTATCACTTAATGATTTTTGATACATAGAAGTCATTGACAAATGCATCTCTCTCGAATTTATCACTTGAAAATTTTTAATGAGAAATGAATTTGATGTGATTATTCATGAAATTTCTTTTATTGGAATTTCTTTTATCCTTCATATAATGACTCTTTCACATAAATTCTTTCTTAATGAAGGAAGATTTTTTTTTCGAGATGAATAGTTGCAAGAGTGAGGATTTCATTTGACATTAATATCTTGATCCTTGTGAAAATTGAAGCATGATTTAATGAAGCTCTTTTATTGTTTTTAACTTCATTCAAATCATTTCACAAAGTTGATTCTCAATGGATTTTCCACCTTACTCTCCTTCTTTATGCGAAGTGTTATGAAAAATAAAAAGTGAGAAGTTGATGAAAACCGTCTCTTTAAATATTTATAACTTTTAATATGAGAACTTTTGAATGACACCATGTCATGAATACTTGAAATATGATTGGTATGAATTTCTTTATAATTTGAAATGTGACATGAATTTTTACCACACTTGCATTATTGAATTGTTCTCCTTTTTATTGATGACAAAGGGGGAGAAATAACACTAAAATGTGGTAAATTGATGTCAAATGCATACAATGTATTTCATCATATATACTTGAAATGTTTACTTAATAAACGTTCTTCATTATGATAAGATATTGAGAGCTTAACTTGAAATTTTATAAATGATATCTTACCATAGAATGATGAATTTTTATCTTTGTCATCTTTTATATTTGAAATATCAGACTTGAAAATGGATGTCATGCCTTGATATCATTTTGAGAATGTTAGATCATGATAGGAATTATGATATGTGTATTAATAAGATTAAATAAACTTAACTTATCAATATGTCTCTTGCATTTAAAGGCCTTGAATTCAAGAATGACTTTTCTCAAGTATTGCATATAGATAGGGGGAGTTAAGGTTAACTCCGTTATCAATTGATTATCATCATCAAAAAGGGGGAGATTGTTGAATCTCAGATTTTGATGATGAAGTTAATTGTAATTTGTTTGATCTAATCTATATGTTGAGAAAAGTGTACATGATTAACTATGATGGCATTAATATATAAAGCAGGTATTGTGCCGATGTCAAGATCGAGATCAAGTTGGGGGTTCGAGAGTTCGTCAGAAATCTGGACGTTCATCGAAAGTTCTGTGAGAACTAACCGAGAAGTCTAGGAGCTTGCTATAGAAGCTCATTGGAACTCGCCAAGAAGATCATCGCAAAGTCCAGGAGCTTGCCGAGTGTCCACCGAAGCATTGCCGAGAGTTTGTCGGATGTTCATTGGAAGTATGCCGGAAGCTCATCGGAAGAGCAATTGATGCACCGAAACAAAAAGTGTAGTAAACATATCTTAATTATCGTAGTTAGAGTGTAAATTAAGTTAGGATTGGGAGGTAATCCAATTAACTTAATTAGGGGCCAACTTGACCATTTATAGGATTGATTTAGGCCAGATTAAGCAGCCTAATCAGCCCCTGAATTCTTGGACGGTGGTGTCACTGCTTGGAAAGTAGTGCCCTAGGAAATCTGGTAGTTGGTACTGCCCAAACTGGGTGGTGGTACCACCGATAGTCATTGCTGCCAACGGTGGTACCGCCCCTGTCAGGCGGTGGTACCGCCAGACATCAATCTCCAAGCTCTATCAGGCGGCGGTACCTTCCAGACTAAGCGGTAGTACCACCCAGTGTTAGGTGTCAGGCGGTGGTACCACCCAGTAATGGCAGTGGTACCACTAGGACCTCGAAAATTTGGGATTAGATAATTTTTTGCTCGAGTTTTGAAGCCATTGGGGCTATAAAAATCCCACCCTTTTCTGCAAGAAAGGACACGAAATATTAGCTTAATCTTGAGTTCTTGAGCCTAAAAGTGTTGTAAAACTTATAGTTCTCCTCCTTCATCTCTTAGCCTTATAACCATCAAAGAAAGAGAAGTGAGACTTATAAGGGTTTATCTATGAAACCCGAGAAAAGGCAAAAGTGTTGTAAAGAGGAGTTCGGTCTTCACCTATTGAAGGAAGGCATTTAGTGGACGCCGGAGACCTCATCGAAGGAGGAATCCGAAAGTGGATGTAGGTCACGTTGACCGAACTACTCTAAATTCTGGTTTTCTTTTCATACGCGTAATTACTTTAATTGCAAATCATTTCATAGCAAACTCCTTCTCCTCCTCATCTTGCTTATGCTCTCATACATTCCAAGTTGCTATCTTCCGATTTGGTTTTCATCAAACATACAAAATATTTTACATAAAAATCAAATAATTTTTCACTGCGCTAATTCACCCCCCCTCTTAGTGCTGCTCTTGATCATAACAAAAGGATGAATAGAACCATTGAAGAAATGATTAGGTGTATGCTTTCCCATACCAAGTTACCTAAGTCATTTTGGGCGGAGGCTCTGAGAACTATAGTTGACTTGATAAACCTTTTTCCATCAGTTCCTCTGAAAGGTGATGATGTTCCAAAGAGAGTATGAAAAGGAAAAGATATATCTTATGACTACTTGAGAGTCTTTGGATGCAAAGCATTTGTTCATATTCCTAATGATGAGAGTGTTGAATCTTGGATTTTGATGATGAAATCAATTTGTAAATTGTTTGATCTAATCTATATGTTGAGAAAAGTGTGTAGGATTAACTAAGATAATGGTAAGACAAAAATCAAATGTTGTGCCAGAGTCAAGATCGAGATTTCATTGGGAGTTCGAGAGTTCATCGGAAGTCCTGACGTTCGTCGGAAGGTCCAACGGAATTAACTAAGAAGTCCAGGAGCTTGCCAACGAAGCTCATCAGAACTCGCTAAGAAGATCGTCATGAAGCCCAAGAGCTTACCGGAAGTCTATTGGAACATTGCCAAGAGATCGTTAGAAGTTCGTGCTAGTCATAGGTGCCCAACAAGCCAATCACGTGAGTGATGGCACGTGTGACTTGATAAAGAATCTTTTTGCTTATTATATTTTGGCGTATATCACTTTATAACTATTGCATAAATGCATATATATATTGTGATGTCCTTGGATTTGTGCAATGGGAATCGGATCGTGATAAGATCACGATAATGAGATCGATTCACCTTTAAACACATATCCTAAATAATCCCGGTCATAGGTTACTCGAGAGGGACATCGTGATAACCGGATAGACTGGTGTGCTGTATACCCGTCCATATGATGGATGCAGCTGGTCTCATAGCTGCTCGTGTAGGGACACTAGGGATACAGTACAGGTGCTCATTGGAGAATGAGTTCACTGATTGATCCGCTTACGGAATGCTGGATGGTTGATGATGCCTTATTGTCAGACAACGATTCCGTAGTCCTAGTGGTGTATCTGGTTCTTAGACTTGAGACACCAAGGATGTCCTGTATGAGTGCTCCACTCTTTGATACCAGACTTATAGGTTTGGCTGTTCCCAGATCTAGTACAGTTGGTCATTGGGAGTGGTAGTCGACCTTACGAGGGCTATTGAGTGTCGATAGAGGATCATCCACTCTCGGTATCATGAGAGGAATATCCCATGTGTTCTTGCTCAGACAAATCCCTGGCCAGGGTCATTCGGGTTGAGAGAGAAAGAGTTCTCCGGGAGAATCCGATTAGAGCGAGACTCAAGTAGAAACCGTATGGGTCTGACAGCACCATGCTCGATATACGGTCTCTGGGATATTAGATGGATGAGGGACTATAGGTACATGGTAACTGAGGACAGACAGGTCCAATGGATTGGATTCCCCTGTATCGTCTGGGGACTACGGCGTAGTGGCCTAGTACTTCCGTAGTCGATGAGTCGAGTGAATTATTACAGAGATAATAATTCACTTAGTTAGAAGGAGTTCTGATAGGTATGACTCACGGCCAGCTCGATATTGGGCCTAGAGGGTCACACACATATGGTAGGCATTGCGATGAGTAGAGGTTCGGATATGAGATATCCGACGGAGCCCTTGTCTTATTGGATGCAGATACAATACCCACTAGGGAAAGGACCCATTAGGGTTTTGACACGGGATCTCTATAAATAGGAGGGATTCACAGCCTCATAGGCTAGAGTCTTTGCTTGCCCTTCCTATTCTCCTCTCCCTCTCCACCTCAGAGTAGGCCTGGAGTTTTGAGGAGCGTCGTCGCAACCCTACTGTGTGGATCACCGCTAGAGAGGAGGACGCTTGACCTCCTTCACCCTCTCCTGAGGATCTGCAAGGAAACAGGGATATACGATCTCCCTAGGTAACACAATCTCTATACGCAGTTTTGTGTTTTGCGGATTTTGCGCACCAATCTTCGCACGACGACGAACATCTTTTTGGGAATCGGGGATTTTTGTTTTCTTGTTCTTCCGCTGCGCATATGATGTCGCCCCCCATGATTTCCCAACAGTGGTATCAAAGCCAGGTTGTTCGTGCGAATGATTGGTTTTTGAACTGCGTGTGTTGTGTTTAGGAAGAATATTGACGTCAAAATCGTTGACGCAAAAGCAAGGGCAGCAACAGTTGCTGCCCTCGATCTACATGCCTGCAGCCACCTGCAGCGGCAGCCGCAGCCAGGCAGCACAGCGCCGGCGCATGCGCAAGCGATGTGCCTGCAGCAGCCGGCCGGCGGTCTGCTTGCAGCAGACTTGCTGCTGGCGGGGCAGGCAACCCACGGGCAGAGGCGCCGCAGGGCAGCGGCGCCTGCCGCCGCAGGGCAGCGACGCGCGACGCCTGCCGCCGTTGCTCCCGCGGGTGAAACCCCCCCCACAGGGGCGGCCGCCCGGCGGGGCAGCACCGCCTGCGGAGGCAGCGACGCCCGAAGGGAGAGCCCACCTGCAGCGGCAGCGCCGCCAGCGAGCGTGCCGCCTGCAGGCGAGGGCAGCGCCCTCGCCTCGCCACACAGGCCGCCGCCAGCAGGGTGGCGGCGGCGGCAACGGCAGCAGAAAGAGGGAATTAGGGTTTTCTGGGAAAAAGACAATTTTGCCCCTCGGAATTTGAGAAATTCCAGTTTCTGTCTTTTGTCCAAATTACGAAAATACCCTTAGGAATTGAGAAATTCCCTATATATCCCTGATTTCAGAAAATATTAATTAATTAAAAGGTTTAGTTGATTATTATTTTTATTATCTAGTAGTCCTACATAATGACGATTATTTATACATGTGATGTATGATGAGTGGACGGATGATCATGGACCGTGTGATGTGTGTACTTGTGATTATTATTATTGAGGTCTGCGAACCTCCATTATATTTCTCGTTTATTGTCGGGCCTGTGTGCCCATGATTAAGTTGTAATCACATGAGGAGGCGCAGCGGGAGCGTGGAAGCCATAGCGGGACCCACGAGACGGACGATCGTGATGCATGAAAATGCATCAAGATGTCGACGGAACCAACGAGGACGAGATGGACGATCACAAGGCATGGAGATGCACCGTTGCACACATAGATCTTGATGTGAGTGATTAGGCCTACTGGCTCGGGCCTAATCATATTAGGTTGTGGTCCATGATCATCTGGTGTGATTGCTTATACACATACTAGATATGTATATATATTTGCATGCGATGTAGATATATATTAAATATGTACATGTGTGACATGTCATAATAGGAGACCAAATCATAGAAACATCTCTCGATAATATTAAGTCGGTAAACGTGAGGCAATTAGATTGACCCACGTGGCCTTCCATCGTTATGAGTAGGAACCGAATCCCGGTGTAGGTTGAGTTGGTCGAGTCCCTCGAGACTCACCTATATCGCGATTCGCTATCTTGCTTACGACATAGAGATGTCACCGGTGACCTGAGGGCATGGTATGCTTGGTCGAGTCCCTCGAGGGTATATCATCAAATCAGACTCATCTTGTAACGAAGGTGTTGACTTAACCGAGCATCATGGTTGGTCGAGTCCCTCGAGGCCATGGTGATTCGGAGGCCGAACAGGACGGGAATCACAAGGAGTTGTGATCGGCAAGAGTTGCCTACCTTTTAGGCTTAGTGTGATTGGTCGAGTCCCTCGAGGTTACACTAAGACGCTGATTGGATCCTGATCCCCACTAGAAGTCTGCCGGAGACTTCCGTTTCACGTGCTGAGGGTGTCGCGTGACTCGTTAGTAAAATAGTGGGAGCATATTAAGATAGAAGTCCATATCTTGATAGTTTATTTCTTGCAAAATCTGCATGTTATTCATTTTTGCTACATCTTTATTTTCAGAAAATGTCGCTTTCAAATCCCTTACGTGGCATACTTGATGTCAACCGCCTCACTGGTCCAAATTATACGGATTGGCTCCGTAACTTGAGAATTGTTCTCACAGCGGAGAAAATCGTGTACGTCCTTGATACAGTGATGCCTACGCCCGAAGAAGGGGCAAGCGAGGATGAGATCGCTCGCTACGTGAAGTACATTGATGACTCCACTCTTGCTCAGTGCTATATGTTGGGCTCTATGACTCCAGAGTTACAGAGACAACATGAAAAGATGGATGCCAGATCCATTCTCCTACATGTCCGTAAATTGTTTGAGGAACAGGGAAGGACTCAACGATATGAGATATCCAAGAGCCTTTTCCGCGCTAGGATGACTGAGGGGACACCGGTTCAGAACCATGTCCTAAAGATGATTGAGTGGATAGAGAAACTCACAGGTCTAGGAATGGTCCTAGAGGATAACTTGTGTGTGGACATTGTGCTTCAGTCCCTACCAGATTCCTTTTCACAGTTCATAATGAACTTTAATATGAACAAGCTTGAGGTGACTCTCCCAGAGCTCCTCAATATGTTGAGGGAGGCAGAGAGTACTATTAAGAAAGAGAAGCCAGTTCTCTACACTGGTGAGACCAGAAAGAAAAGGAAAGCAGAAAGGTCCCTTAAGAAGGGAAAGGGCAAGGGCAAACAAGGTAAAGCAAAGGTTGCTAAGAAAGACCCAACAAAGGACAAAGGCCAGTGCTTCCACTGTGGTAAAGATGGGCACTGGAAGAGAAACTGCAAAGAGTACCTTGCAGAAAGGGCGAAACAAAAGCTTGATGAAGTTTCAGGTACATTCATAATCAGTCTCCATTTGTCAGAATCTTATGATAACACATAGGTATAGGATACCGGTAGTGCTTATCATATATGCAATTCGTTGCAGGTTCTGGCAAGGCCTAGGAGACTAGAGAGAGGCGAGATGGACCTCAAGATGGGTAATGGAGCAAAAGTTGCTATTTTAGCTGTTGGCGAGGTCGCCCTACATCTGCCTAGTGGAGCTTTTATTGCATTAGATGCATGTTATTTTGTTCCTTCTATTATCAAAAACATTATCTCCATTTCATGTTTAACAGTTAGTGGATATAAATTTGTTTTTGAGAACAATGGTTGTTCGATATTATTAGATGATAAGATCATCACGAAAGGAACATTGCATAATGGTTTATTTATGTTAGACACCACTCCACATATCATGAATATAAATATGTCCAAAAGGAAACGAGATGAGTTGAACAGTGCATACCTGTGGCATTGTAGGCTAGGTCACATCCATGAAAGAAGGATTCAAAAGTTGCTAAATGATGGATATCTAGATCCATTCGACTATTTGTCATATGCAACTTGTGAGCCTTGCATTCGTGGAAAATTGACCAACTCTCCATTTAGTGGAACTGGAGAGAGAGCCACTGAGTTGTTGGAACTCATACATAGTGATGTATGTGGACCCATGTCAACTCATGCCATTGGAGGTTACTCCTACTTCATTACATTTACTGATGATTTCTCAAGGTATGGATATGTGTACTTAATGAAGTACAAGTCCGAGGCCTTTGAGAAATTCAGAGAGTATAAGAATGAGGTGGAAAACCAGACTGGAAAGAGTATCAAAACTCTTCGATTAGATCGAGGAGGTGAGTACTTAAGTACAGAGTTTACTCACTTCCTCAAGGACCATGGGATATTATCCCAATGGACACCTCCTTATACACCTCAGCTCAATGGTGTCTCTGAAAGGAGAAATCGTACATTATTAGATATGGTACGGTCCATGATGAGTTTCGCTGACCTACCCATCTCATTCTGGGGATATGCCCTAGAAACCGCAGCTTACCTTCTGAACAGAGTTCCAACTAAGTCGGTGGTGTCTACACCATATGAGATATGGAAAGGGAAGAAGCCTGATCTTAAAGTAGTTAAGATTTGGGGCTGCTCTGCCCATGTTAAAAGACACAACCCCGATAAGTTAGAATCAAGGACAGGGCGATGTAAATTTGTGGGATACCCCAAGGAAACTTGTGGGTATTACTTCTATCATCTCGAGGACCAAAAGGTCTTTGTAGCTAAGAGAGCAGTGTTCCTTGAGAAGGAACACATTCTTGACGGAGACAGTGGGAGAATGATAGAATTGAGCGAGGTTGGAGAACCAAGCTCAAGCACCACTCTACAGCCCGAGTCTGTTCAGGTATCTAATACACAAGTTTCAACTTTACGCAGGTCTGATAGAGTATCTCATCCTCCTGAGAGATATGTTGGACATATTAGAGGAGAGGATGCTGAGGATATTGATCCTCAGACCTACGAGGAGGCTATTATGAGTATAGACTCCGGGAAGTGGCAAGAAGCAATGAATTCTGAGATGGATTCTATGTACTCCAATAAGGTTTGGAACCTAGTTGATGCGCCCGAAGGTATTGTACCCATCGGTTGCAAATGGATCTTTAAGAAAAAGATCGGAGTAGATGGAAAGGTAGAGACCTATAAAGCAAGGCTAGTGGCTAAAGGGTATCGTCAAAGGCAAGGTGTTGACTACGACGAAACCTTCTCACCCGTAGCAATGCTAAAATCCATCAGAATTCTATTGGCTATTGCAGCACACTATGATTATGAGATCTGGCAGATGGATGTGAAAACCGTATTCCTCAACGGGAACCTCGATGAGGAGGTGTATATGATGCAACCTGAGGGATTCGTGTCCAAGAACTGCCCAGATAAGGTGTGTAGGTTGCTTAGATCTATTTATGGACTAAAGCAAGCTTCCCGAAGTTGGAACATAAGATTTGATGAGGCAATCAGATCTTATGACTTCGTTAAGAACGAAGATGAGCCTTGTGTATACAGAAAGGTAAGTGGGAGCGCTATCACCTTTTTGGTGTTATATGTGGATGATATCCTCATCATTGGGAATGACGTAGGAATGCTATCCACTATAAAGACTTGGTTATCTAGACACTTCTCCATAAAGGACTTAGGGGAAGCATCCTATATCTTGGGGATTAGAATCTATAGAGATAGATCTAAGAGGATGCTTGGCTTGTCCCAGTCAAGGTACATAGAAACCATTGTCAAAAGGTTTGGCATGGAAAATTCCAAAGGGCAAACATGAATATGATACCTTATGCCTCAGCAATAGGGTCTATCATGTATGCCATGCTATGTACTAGGCCTGATATAGCGCATGCTCTGAGTGTCATGAGCAGGTATCAGGCGGATCCAGGCTTGGAGCACTGGAAAGCAGTAAAGTGTATCCTTAAGTACTTGAGAAGGACTAAGGATCTTTTACTAGTATATGGAGGTAATAGCCTTAAGATTGAAGGCTTCACTGACTCAAGTTTTCAGTCTGATGTCGATGATAGCAAGTCGAATTCAGGGTATGTGTACACCTTGAATGGAGGAGTAGTGTGCTGGAAGAGTTCCAAGCAAGATATCACTGCTGACTTGACCACAGAGGCGGAGTACATTGCTGCATTAGATGCAGCAAAGGAGGGAGTCTGGATGAAGAAGTTCATCACAGATTTGGGAGTCGTGCCTAGTAACGAGGAGCCGACTTCCTTATATTGCGACAACTACGGGGCGATTACTCAAATAAGGGAACCCGGGTCTCATCAGAAGTGTTCTGAGGAGGTTCCAACTTATCAGAGAGATCGTAACCCGAGGAGATGTAGTAGTGGAAAGAGTTCCATCCGAAGATAACATTGCAGATCCACTGACAAAGTCGTTGTCTCAGATTGTCTTTGAGCGTCACAGGGGTCTGATGGGGATCAGACACATAGGTGATTGGCTTTAGGTCAAGTGGGAGATTGCTAGTCATAGGTGCCCAACAAGCCAATCACGTGAGTGATGGCACGTGTGACTTGATAAAGAATCTTTTTGCTTATTATATTTTGGCGTATATCACTTTATAACTATTGCATAAATGCATATATATATTGTGATGTCCTTGGATTTGTGCAATGGGAATCGGATCGTGATGAGATCACGATAATGAGATCGATTCACCTTTAAACACATATCCTAAATAATCCTGGTCATAGGTTACTCGAGAGGGACATCGTGATAACCGGATAGACTGGTGTGCTGTATACCCATCCATATGATGGATGCAGCTGGTCTCATAGCTGCTCGTGTAGGGACACTAGGGATACAGTACAGGTGCTCATTGGAGAATGAGTTCACTGATTGATCCGCTTACGGAATGCTGGATGGTTGATGATGCCTTATTGTCAGACAACGATTCCGTAGTCCTAGTGGTGTATCTGGTTCTTAGACTTGAGACACCAAGGATGTCCTGTATGAGTGCTCCACTCTTTGATACCAGACTTATAGGTTTGGCTGTTCCCAGATCTAGTACAGCTGGTCATTGGGAGTGGTAGTCGACCTTACGAGGGCTATTGAGTGTCGATAGAGGATCATCCACTCTCGGTATCATGAGAGGAATATCCCATGTGTTCTTGCTCAGACAAATCCCTGGCCAGGGTCATTCGGGTTGAGAGAGAAAGAGTTCTCCGGGAGAATCCGATTAGAGCGAGACTCAAGTAGAAACCGTATGGGTCTGACAGCACCATGCTCGATATACGGTCTCTGGGATATTAGATGGATGAGGGACTATAGGTACATGGTAACTGAGGACAGACAGGTCCAATGGATTGGATTCCCCTGTATCGTCTGGGGACTACGGCGTAGTGGCCTAGTACTTCCGTAGTCGATGAGTCGAGTGAATTATTACAGAGATAATAATTCACTTAGTTAGAAGGAGTTCTGACAGGTATGACTCACGGCCAGCTCGATATTGGGCCTAGAGGGTCACACACATATGGTAGGCATTGCGATGAGTAGAGGTTCGGATATGAGATATCCGACGGAGCCCTTGTCTTATTGGATGCAGATCCAATACCCACTAGGGAAAGGACCCATTAGGGTTTTGACACGGGATCTCTATAAATAGGAGGGATTCACAGCCTCATAGGCTAGAGTCTTTGCTTGCCCTTCCTATTCTCCTCTCCCTCTCCACCTCAGAGTAGGCCTGGAGTTTTGAGGAGCGTCGTCGCAACCCTGCTGTGTGGATCACCGCTAGAGAGGAGGACGCTTGACCTCCTTCACCCTCTCCTGAGGATCTGCAAGGAAACAGGGATATACGATCTCCCTAGGTAACACAATCTCTATACGCAGTTTTGTGTTTTGCGGATTTTGCGCACCAATCTTCGCACGACGACGAACATCTTTTTGGGAATCGGGGATTTTTGTTTTCTTGTTCTTCCGCTGCGCATATGATGTCGCCCCCCATGATTTCCCAACAGTTCGCCTAAAGATCGTTAGAGGCTCGTCGGAAGAACAATTGATGAATTGGAACAAGAATGCTTTGTTAAATGTCTTAATTATTGTAGTTAGACTTTAAGTTGAGTTAGGATAGGGAGGTAATCCCATTAATTCAGTTTGGGGCCAACTAGGCCCTTAACAGGAGTAAATTGGGCCAGATTGAATAGCCCATTCAACACTTGAAGTCATAACTGACGGTAGCACCGCCAAGGACGGCGGTGGCATCGCCATGTGACTCAATACCCTAGGTGGTCTAGGTAATGGTACCACCGACAGTTAATACTGCTAGGCAGTGGTACCACCCCTATCAAGCGGTGTTACCACTAAGGTCGGTCTCCAAGCTCTATCAAGCAATCGTACCGGTCAGACTGGGTGGTGGTACCACCCAAGGTCAATCTGTAGGCGGTAATATAGTTCAATAATGGTGGTGGTACTGCTAGTACCCAAAATCCAAGAATATGAAACTTTTTTGCTCCAATTCTGATGCCATTAGGGCCTATAAATACCCCACCCTTTTTTGCATGAAAGGGCACGAAAGTGTTAACATAATCTTGAATTCTTGGGGTGTTAAAGTATTGTAAAATTGCAAGAGTCCTCCCCCCTTTCTAATAGTTGAGATCATTCAAGAGAGGTGTGAGGCTTGTAAAGGTTATCTCCTAAACCCATGAAAATGAGAAAGCACTAGAAAGAGGTGGTTGGTCTTCGCCTATTAAAGGAGGACCATTAGTAGACGTCGATGACCTTGATAGAAAAGGAATAAGAAGTGGATGTAGGTCACAACGACCGAACCACTATAAATTTTGGTGTGTTCTCTTCTTTTTGCAAATTCTCATTACTTCATTCAACTTTACTACATTACCAACAGCCCAACATTTTCTTCTCTACTTATTCAAAGTGAAACAAATGATTTAAGTTGAAACCAGTTTTTATCGTACGAAGTTTCTCGAATCGATATAATTTTTCTACTGCACTAAGTCACCCCCCCCCCCCCCCCCCTTAATGCCACTCTTGATCCTAACAATTGTTATCAGAGTATGGTCACTCTCGTTTGGTTTTGAAACCCAAGAGAGATGACATTTGCCAACAACTAAGAGGGTCATTCAATTATATGTCCACTCATGTTCAATGGGACGGATTACACATATTGGAATACTAGAATATGAAATTTTCTAATTTAAACGGAGTTTGAGTTATGGAACCTTGTAGAAAATTGCTTTCAAAAGTCTTCTCTTCCAATGAGCGATTGGAATGAGTTTGAGAAGAAGACTTTCACTTTAAATGCCAAGGCTATAAATGTCTTATTTTACGCTTTAGATAAAAACAAGTTCAATCGAGTGTCTATTTGTGAAATGACTTTTGATATTGGGCACACACTCGAAATCACCCACGAAGTCACTAGCAGAGTAAAGGAGTTAAAGATAAATCTTTTAGTTCATACTTATGAATTATTTCGAATAAAGCCAAGCGAGACTATTGTCAATATGTTCACCCATTTTACAAATGTCGTCAATAGTTTAAAAGCTCTTGGCAAATATTTTTCAAACTTTGAACTTGTTAATAAAATATTGAGATCCCTTCCAAAGAGTTGGGACCCTAAAGTAACGGCCATTCAAGAGGCTAAGGATTTAATCAACTTTCCTCTCAAAGAACTTATCAGATCACTAATGACCTATGAGATGACTTGCAATGCTCATGAAGAGCTTGAGAATAACCTTCTAAAGAATAAGAAGGATATGACACTAAGAACTCAAGAAGACCACTTGAAAGAAAATTCAAATGATGAGGACTATGATGATGACTTGGCACGCTTGCCAAGAAAGTTCAAAAAATTTATAAAAAAGAATAAATTTAAAAATGATACTAAAAGTAAATTTGAACTCAAGAAAGAACAAGTTATATGCTATAAATGCAAGAAGCCGGGACATTTCAAAAGCGAATATCCCAAAGCAAAGAAGAAGCAACCAAAGAAGAAGAATGCTCTTAAAGTAACTTAGGATGACTCAAGTGAATCAGAAGAAGAGGAGCCAACCAACACAGAGCAAGTTTCTCACAACGCACTAATGACTATCGGATATGAGGTATGTAGTTCATTAAATGCAAATTTATCTTTCAACGAGCTTTTAAGTGCTTTTTATGAATTGTTTGATGAATGTAGATCTTTGAGTAAAAAGTATAGCTTTTTGAAAAATGATCATGCCATTTTAAATGTTGAATTTGAAAAACTTAAGCATGATAATCCTTCTTTGCCTCGATGTACTAAGTGTAAACACTTAGAGGTACATAAGAAGGAAAACTTGCTACTCAGAGAAACCTTAGAAAAGTTTATGGTTGGTAGCAAGTCCTTGAACATGGTACATACCAATAAGGGTCAAGTTCATAGAAGATGTGAAATCGGATTTCTGAGTAGCTCTCACCAAAATCTAACCACCTTTGTTAAAGGCCCTACCTTGTATGTATCACCCCAAACCAAATGCAACTTTTGTTGCAAACTTGAACATGTTGCCTATAAATGTTCACTTAAAATATATAGTCCACACAAATTAATTTGGGTTCCTAAAGGAACCATAAAGAACTCTATGCAAAACACTAATTTGAGTAGATCGATTTTTGAGGTACCCAAGGTCAAATAGCTACCTAAAAATCACCCTCTTTTGTAGAAATGTTTACCATAATAAGCTAGGAGCAAAATGATAGTTTGATAGTGGATTCTCAAGGCTTATGATCGGAGATCCAAAATAACTCATAAAGCTCTCTAGCCAAAATAACAAAGAAAATATCATTAGAATTAAAACTATCAGTTATAAAATGATACTTATATTCTATAAGATCATTTTTGATGACTTGATGATGCAATGATTATTTTGTTGAATCTCAGATTTTGATGATGAAGTCAATTATAATTTTTTTGATCTAATCTATATGTACAAAAAGTGCACAGGATTAACAATGATGGAAGTAAGACATAAAGCAGATGTTGTACAAAAGTCAAATCGAGATCAAGTTGGGAGATTGAGAGTTCGTCGAAAGTCCAGACGTTCGTCGGAATTTCTACAGGAACCAACCGAGAAGTCCAAGAGCTTGCCATAGAAGCTCATCGGAACTTGCCAAGAAGATCGTCGCAAAGTCTAGGAGATTGCTGGGAGTCCGTCGGAGCATTGCCGAGAGTTCGTCGGATGTTCGCCGTAAGTATGCCCGAAGCTCACTGGAAGAGCAATTGACGCAACGGAATAAGAAGTGCAGTAAACATGTCTTAATTATTATAGTTAGAGTGTAAATTAAGTTAAGATTGGGAGATAATCCCACTAACTTAATTAGAGGCCAATTGGGCCCCCTTGTTAGGGCTGAATTGGGTCGAATGGAGCAGCCCATTCAGCCCCTGAATTCTTGGCTGGCGGTGGCACCACTTGGAAGACTTGTCTCCGAGGAATTTTGGGCGGTGGTACCGCCCCTATCAGGCGGTAGTACCACCGGTAGTTATTGATGACAAAGACGGTACCACCCTTGTTAAGTGGTGGTACCACCAAAGCTCAGTCTTCGAGCTCTATTAGGCGGTGGTACCACCCAGACTGAGCGGTAGAACCACCCAATGTCAGGTGTCAGGCGGTAGTTCTACCCAGTAATGGCGGTGGTACCACCAGTATCCCGAAAATATGGGATAAGACACTTCTTGGCCCCATTTTTTAGAGTCATTGGGGTCTATAAATACCCCACCCTATTCTACATAAATGGGCAATGAAAACTTGATATATTCTTGAGTTTTTGAATTATTAAAGAGTTGTAAAAGTGCTAGAGTTCTCCTCCTCCTTTTCTAAGTGTTGAGTTCATTTAAGAGAGGAAGTGAGACTTGTAAGGGTTCTTTCCTAAACCCATGAAAAGGAGAAAGTGTTGTAAAAGAGGTGGTTGGTCTTCACCTATTGAAGGAAGGCCTTTAGTGGATGTCAGAGACCTCGCAGGAGGAGGAATCCGAAAGTGGATGTAGGTCACATTGACCGAACTACTCTAAATATGGTTTGCATTTCGTTTTGAGCAATATTCTTCAATTGCAAATCATTTCATAGCAAAGTGCTTCTTCTCCTCATCTTACTTTCACGCTCTCTTACATTTTAAAGTTACTATCTTTTCGAATCGATTTCCTTTGAACGTATGAAAGATTTTCTGAAATCAAAAAAGTTTTCCGCTGCACTAATTCACCTCCCCTCTTAGTACCACTCTTGATCCTAACAATTGGTATCAGAGCAAGGTTCACTCTCGTTTAGTTTAATATTCAAAAGAGATGGCATTTGTTAACAACCAAGAGGGTCATTCAATTACATGTCCGCCCATGTTCAATAGGATGGATTACACATATTGGAAGACTAGAATAAGGATCTTCCTAATTTCAATGGATTTTGAGCTTTGGAATGTTGTCGAAAACGATTTTCAAAAGTCTTCTCTTCCAATGAACGATTGGAATGAGTTGGAGAAGAAGACTTTCACTTTAAATACCAAGGCTATGAATGTCTTGTTTTGCGCATTAGATAAAAATGAGTTTAATCGAGTGTCGATTTGTGAAACGACTTTTGATATTTGGCATACACTCGAAGTGACTCATGAAGGCACTAGTAGAGTGAAGGAGTCAAAAATTAATCTTTTAGTACATTCTTATGAGTTATTTCGAAAGAAACCGAGTGAGACCATTGGAGACCTGCACACCCGATTTATAGATGTCATCAATGGTCTAAAATGACTTAGTAAAGGTTTCTCAAATTTTGAGCTCGTTAATAAAGTTTTAAGATCCCTTCCAAAAAGTTAGGGCCCTAAAGTCACGACCATTCAAAAGGATAAAGATTTAAATAATTTTCCTCTTGAAGAACTAATTGGGTCACTAATGACCTATGAAATGACATGCAAAGCTTATGAAGAGCTTGAGGACACCCTTCAAAGAACAGGAAGGATATAGCACTGAGAACACAAGAAGACCACTTGAAAGAAAACTCGAGTGATGAGGACTTTGATGATGACTTGGCACTTTTAACAAGGAAATTCAAAAAATTTGTTAAAAGGAATAAATTTAAAAATGCCACCAAAAATAAATTTGAAACCAAGAAAGATCAAGTAATTTGTAACGAATGCAAGAAACCGGGACACTACAAGAGTGAATGTCCCCAAGCCAAGAAGAGGATACCAAAAAAGAAGGCGTTCAAAGCAACATGGGATGACTCAAGTGCATCTAAAGAAGAGGAGCCAACTAACATCGAGCAAGTTGCTCACTATGCGCTAATGGCCATTGGAGATGAGGTAACAAGTTCATTAGACGCAAATTTATCATTTGATGAACTATTAAATGCTTTTCATGATTTATTTGATGAATGTAAAATAATTAGTAAAAAATATAAATTGTTAAAAAAGGAGCATTATTCACTTATTTATGATTTCAATAAATTAAAAATTAAGCATAATGATAGTTTAGCACCATATACGAAATGCCATGAAGTAGAAACACTTAGAAAGGAAAACTTGCTACTCAAAGATACCTTAGAAAAATTTGAGGTTGGTAGTAAGTCCTTAAACATGATCCTTGCCAATAAGGGTCACGTTCATAAAAGAAGTGGAATCGGATTTGTAGTAGCTCTCATCAAAATCCAACCACCTTAGTTAAAGGTCCTATCTTGCATATTTTACCCCAAAACAAATGCAACTTTTGTTGCAAACTTGGACATATAGCTTATCATTATCCATTTAAAAAGTGTAGTCCACACAAATTGATTTGGGTTCCTTAAGGAACTGTAAAGAACTCCATGCAAAATGATAAGTTAAGCCAATCGGTTTTTGAGTCACCCAATGTCGAATGGGTACCTAAAAATCATCCTCTTTTGTAAAAACGTATACCATCACAAGCAAGGAGCAACAGATGGTATTTTATTTTTGGGTGCTCAAGGTTTAAGACCAGAGATCCAAAATAACTCATAAAGCTCTCTAACTAAAATAACAAAAAAGGGATTATTAGAATTATAAGTTCATAATGCAATCTTGTGTGATAAACACTTAACATTGATCTCTCAAATTTTGAAACTTATGAACTCTTATGCATGAATTCCCCTTCTCACATCTTCCAGATTTCTAAATTTATCGGGTACATTCCTTCCTTAATCTTTTTTTTCGGATTGAATTCTATCTAACAAGATCATGAATCTATGTTTGGACATTCTTTGGATCACTCAAATGAATCATGATCTTATAGTGTGTGCAATAAGCCATATGCATTTTTCCATACAAGTTTTATGATGCTAGCATATAAATTTGATACGATGAATCATGAACTTAGTGTAAACATATGAGTTCTATATAATGTTTGGGTATGGCATGCATTTTATGTGATCAATCATGAACATACGAATCTTCTCCTCTTATGATGTGAATTTTTACATGACGATTTAAATAAGGTTGTGTGCTTCACAAAAAATAACTTCCTTCAAATTGAAATCACCCACATCAGCCCCACACAACCTTGTGAGCAGTGCTCACTGCCAGTAGGCGGTGGCACCGCCTAGCTGGCGGTAGCACCGCCAGCTATCACGGGTGGTAAGCGGTAGCACCACCCAGCCAGTGATGCCACCGCCCGCAACCTGCCCCCTTATAAATCTAAGCTAGGGATGATAGTAGAACTGACCCCAATTCATTTTCCACTCCCCCAAACAGCTCCAAACCCCCTTTGAACACCATTCTCTCCCTCTAGCTGCCCAAAAATCCCTATTTCCTGCTAGATCAAGGATCAATCCTACATCGTCTTGAAGATCACAACTAAGGTATTCTCTAAAAGGCATTGATTTCTCTTTTGTATTATCTACTCTTGCTCATTATTTATCTTCATTATAGCAGTATTTATGGGTTCTAGAAGATCCTCTTGGGACAAAAGGAAGAAGAGATTAGAAAAAAATTATGGCTCCCTACTTTTCGATTCTAATCAACATGCCCTAAAATTTGCATCCATAGAATCTAGACATGTTCATTAGGGAAAATATGTTAATTTAGATGAACTAAGTGATTTGGAACCTATTCAATGGTTTGCAAATCTAGACATTCTCCCAATTCTTTAAATAAGTGAACCAATCTACCCTAGACTTGTTAGGTTATTTTACAACAATCCACATGTAGATGAAGAAGAAAGGGTATCTAACTATCTATTAGGACGTCATATATCCATTACGGATAGATCAATTTATGAAATCATAGGAATTCTGGTAAAAGAAAGATATTGTTATTTTAGAGGATAATGAGATGATGAAAGGACCACTTACGTTGATGCCTTAGGAATAATTTTTGGCAATCCTAACTTAATGATACTTCCAAAAAGCTATGAAAATTTACTACCATTAAGCACCAAAATTCTTCATCATATCTTGATTAGTATCATTCTCCCAAAGCAATATCTTCATGATGAACCCAAATAGAATTAAGTATCATGTATTGGATCATGAAGGGATATAACAATTATTTTGGTTACATAATCCAACAAAACATGATTGAAATATCAAAAAAGGACATGATGCTTCCAAATGGTGGCTTAATTACAAGAATACTCCATGCTTACGATATTGTCATTCCACCTAACGAAGAAGTTATAAAACTAGATAGATTTAGTATCATAAATAAAAATCTACTTCGACGGATGAGATGTACATTCCGAAATGGTATGTGGATTAGACCGCCTAGAAGGACCGATCCCCTTCAACCTGAACCAGAACCGGAAACACCAATATTTAGGGGTAATCAATCTCCTCCAACTGTTCCCTTTGAGGAATCACCTCTAGTAGGGCAAGCAACTCCTTCATCTATTGAAAACATAGGGATTCAGATGGATTGTTTTGAACAATGACAAGATCGACTTGAACAACGCCAAGATCAAATCTTAACTGAGTTGCAGCAGATTCACCGAGAGTTTGATACCTTGTTTAGACATTTTAACTTTTCACCACCTGAATAAGCTGTGTATGTATTTGGAAAAAGTGGACACAATTCCTCTTTGTTATGTTGTAATACTATGTTGTTTACCTTAATGTTATAAAATTAAAATGCTACTCACTTTGATGATCGCAATGCTTTGCTATTTACTTTGATAGTAAAATTCTGCGCTAACTACCTTGATGGTTAAATTCTAAGCTTACTTTAATGATTATATCACTCTAAGTATTAGACTTGATATATCTTTTGAATGGATAAAGTCCTTGATATATTTAACTGTTGGTATCTACGACTTGATGTATTATTTGATGAGCATTTGCGGAGTTAGGTATGTTAATATGTCCGAATGCATGAATTTGTTAAATTTCATTTTCGGACTTTCTTGATTCTTTGATCACTCACTTAAATTCTATGCTGATAATTTTATGATGCAAATTTTACATGATGATAAGGTTGTGTCTCAATAACATGCTTACTTTGAAGTTGGAAATTTTATGCTTTGATGCTAAAAGTTTCTATGATTATGATCATGTTATCATACAATGATGCAATTGCATGAAGTTTACTTTAATGATTATGATTTCTATTGAATATTGATAAGTTTTAATCATACATCGGATTTTTAATCTTTGAGTACTACAAAGCACTAATGATTTTGCCTCATGCAAGTAAAAAGCTATGATAAAACATTTTACGAATGCATGAATTGAATGTATATCTTTTCCGGATTATCTTTTACTTAATGGATTTCTTGAATGGAGTTTTCATGAGTCTACGGCATATCAAGTTTATTTCATATCCATGCTCCACCACTTAATGATTTTTGATACATAGAAGTCATTGACAAATGCATCTCTCTCGAATTTATCACTTGAAAATTTTTAATGAGAAATGGATTTGATGTGATCATTCATGAAATTTCTTTTATTGGAAATTCTTTTATCCTTCATATGATGACTCTTTCACATGAATTCTTTCTTAATGAAGGAAGAATTTTTTTTTGAGATGAACACTTGCAAGAGTGAGGATTTCATTTCACATTAATATCTTGATCCTTGTGAAAATTGAAGCATGATTTAATGAAGTTGGTTCAGATGGATTGTTTTGAACAATGACAAGATCGACTTGAACAACGCCAAGATCAAATCTTAACTAAGTTACAGCAGATTCACTAATAGTTTGATACCTTGTTTAGACATTTTAACTTTCCACCACCTGAATAAGCTGTGTATATATTTGGGAAAAGTGGACATAATTCCTCTTTGTTATGTTGTAATACTATGTTATTTACCTTAATGTTGTAAAACTAAAATGTCACTCACTTTGATGATCGCAATGCTTTGCTACTTACTTTGATAGTAAAATTCTATTGTAACTACCTTGATAGTTAAATTCTAAGCTTACTTTAATGATTATATAACTCTAAGTATTAGACTTGATATATCTTTTGAATAGATAAAGTCCTTGATATATTTAACTGTTGATATCTATGGCTTGATGTATTATTTGATGAGCATTTGTGGAGTTAGGTATGTTAATATGTCCGATTGCCTGAATTTGTTATATTTTATTTTAGGACTTTCTTGATTCTTATGGTCACTCACTTAAATTCTATACTGATAATTTTATGATGCAAATTTTACATGATGATAAGGCTATGTGCCTCAATAACATGTTTACTTTGAAGTTGGAAATTTTATGCTTTGATGCTAAAAGTTTCTATGATTATGAGCGTGTTATCATACAATGATGCAATAGCATGAAGTTTACTTTGATGATTATGATTTCTATTGAATATTTAGAAGTTTTAATCATACATCAAATTCTTAATCTTTGAGTACTATAAAGCACTAATGATTTTGCCTCATGCAAGTAAAAAGCTGTGATAAAACATTTTACGAATGCATGAATTGAATGTATATCTTTTCCGGATTATCTTTCACTTAATGGATTTCTTGAATGAAGCTTTCATGAGTCTATGGCATATCAAGTTTATTTCATATCCATGCTCCATCACTTAATGATTTTTGATACATAGAAGTCATTGACAAATGCATCTCTCTCGAATTTATCACTTGAAAATTTTTAATGAGAAATGAATTTGATGTGATTATTCACAAAATTTCTTTTATTGGAATTTCTTTTATCCTTCATATAATGACTCTTTCACATAAATTCTTTCTTAATGAAGGAAGATTTTTTTTTCGAGATGAATAGTTGCAAGAGTGAGGATTTCATTTGACATTAATATCTTGATCCTTGTGAAAATTGAAGCATGATTTAATGAAGCTCTTTTATTGTTTTTAACTTCATTCAAATCATTTCACAAAGTTGGTTCTCAATGATTTTCCTCCTTACTCTCCTTCTTCATGCGAATATTTTATGAAAAATAAAAAGGGAGAAGTTGATGAAAATCATCTATTTAAATATTTATAACTTTTAATTTGAGAACTTTTGAACGATACCATGTCATGAATGCTTGAAATATGATTGGTATGAATTTCTTTACAATTTGAAATGTGACATGAATTTTTACCACGCTTGCATTGTTGAATTGTTCTCCTTTTTGTTGATGACAAAGGGGGAGAAATAACACTAAAATGTGATAAATTAATGACAAATGTATGCAATGTATTTCATCATATATACTTGAAATGTTTGCTTAATAAACTTTCTTCATTATGATAAGATATCGAGAGCTTAACTTGTAATTTTACAAATTGATATCTTGCCATAGAATGAGGAATTGCTATCTGTGTTATCTTTCATATTTGAAATATTGGACTTGAAAATGGATGTCATGCCTTGACATCATTTTGATAATGTTAGATCATGATAGGAATCATGATATATATATTAATAAGATTAAATAATCTTAACTTATCAATTTGTCTCTTGAATTCAGGAATGACTTTTCTCAAGTATTGCATATAGATAGGGGAAGTTAAGGCTAACTCCGTTATCAATTGATTATCATTATCAAAAAGGGGGAGATTGTTGAATCTCGGATTTTGATGATGAAGTCAATTGTAATTTGTTTGATCTAATCTATATGTTGAGAAAAGTGTGTAGGATTAACTATGCTGGCAGTACGACATAAAGTAGGTATTGTGCCGGTGTCAAGATCGAGATCAAGTTGGGGGTTCGAGAGTTCATCGGAAGTTCTGCGGGAACCAACCGAGAAGTCCACGATTTTGTCATAGAAGCTCATCAGAACTCTCCAAGAAGATCATCGTAAAGTCCAGGAGCTTGCCGGGAGTCCACCGGAGCATTGCCGAGAGTTTGTCAGATGTTCGCCGGATGTACGCTAGAAGCTCGCCAGAAGAGCAATTGACGCACCGAAACAAGAAGTGCAGTAATCATGTCTTAATTATTATAGTTAGAGCGTAAATTTAGTTAGGATTGGGAGGTAATCACACTAACTTAATTAGGGGCCAACTGGGCCCTTAACAGGGTTGATTTGGGCCAGATTGAACAACCCAATCAGCCCCTGAATTCTTGGTCGACGGTGGCACTGCTTGGCAAGCAGTGCCTTAGGAAATCTTGGTGGTGGTACTGCCCAGAATGGGAGGTGGTACCACTAGTAGTTATTGCTGTCAGCGGTGGTTCCGCCCTTATCAGGCGGTGGTACTGCTAGAGCTCGATCTCTGAGCTCTATCAAGCGGTGGTACTACCCAGACTGAGCGGTAGTACCACCTAGTGTTAGGTGTCAAGCAGTGGTACCTCCCAGTAATGGCGTTGGTACTGCCAGGTCCTTGGAAATTTAGGATTTGACACTTTTTAGCTCCATTTTTGAAGCAATTGGGGCCTATAAAAATCCGACCATTTTCTGCATGAAAGGACATGAATGTATTGGCTTAATCTTGATTTCTTGAGTCTTAAAGTGTTGTAAAAGTTAGAGTTCTCCTCCTTCATCTCTTAGCCTTGTAACCATCCAAGAAAGAGGAGTGAGACTTGTAAGGGTTCATCTCCTAACCCCGGGAAAAGGAGAAAGTATTGTAAAGAGGTGTTCGGTCTTCACCTATTGAAGGAAGGCTTTTAATGGACGCCAAAGACCTCGTCAGAGGAGGAA
This sequence comes from Musa acuminata AAA Group, assembly GCF_036884655.1. Classification (NCBI taxonomy): domain Eukaryota; kingdom Viridiplantae; phylum Streptophyta; class Magnoliopsida; order Zingiberales; family Musaceae; genus Musa; species Musa acuminata. Next base: position 11,573,424 of record NC_088358.1, on the reverse strand, counting down.
TCCGAAAGTGGATGTAGGTTACGTTGACCGAACCACTCTAAATTCTGGTTTGCTTTTCATAAGTGCAATTTACTTTAACTACAAATCATTTCATAGCAAATAGCTTCTCCTCCTCATCTTTCTTATGCTCTCATACGTTTCAAGTTGTTATCTTCTGATTCGGTTTTCATCGAACATACGAAATATTTTATATAAAAATCAAATAATTTTGCACTACGCTAATTCATCCCCCCTCTTAGTGATGCTCTTGATTCTAACAAAAGGATGAACAGAACCATTGAAGAAATGATTAGGTGTATGCTTTCCCACACCAAGTTACCTAAGTCATTTTGGGCAGAGGCTCTGAGAACTATAGTTGACTTGATAAACCTTTTTCCATTAGTTCCTCTGAAAGGTGATGATGTTCCAAAGAGAGTATGTAAAGGAAAAGATGTATCTTTTGATCACTTAAGAGTCTTTGGATGTAAAGCATCTGTTCATATTCCTAAAGATGAGAGTGTTGAATCTCAGATTTTGATGATAAAATCAATTGGTAAATTGTTTGATCTAATCTATATATTGAGAAAAGTGTGTAAGATTAACTACGATAGTGGTAAGACAAAAGTCAAATGTTGTGCCGGAGTCAAGATCGAGATTTCGTTGGGAGTTCGAGAGTTTGTCGGAAGTTCCATCGGTATTAATTGAGAAGTCTAGGAGCTTGCCAAAGAAGCTCGTCAGAACTTACTATGAAGATCGTCATGAAGTCCAAGAGCTTGCCGAAAGTCCGCTAGAACATTGCCAAGAGATTGTCAGAAGTTTGCCTAAAGAATGTCGGAAGCTCGTCGGAAGAACAATTGACGAATAGGAACAAGAATGCTTTGTTAAATGTCTTAATTATTGTAGTTAGACTTTAAGTTGACTTAGGATTGGGAGGTAATCCCACTAACTCAGTTAGTGGCCAACTAGACCCTTAATAGGACTGAATTGGGCTAGATTAAACAACCCATTCAGCACTTGAAGTCACGACTGGCGATAGCATCGCCAGGGACGGCGGTGGCACTATTTCCCTCTCGAAGAACTAATAGGGTCTTTGATGACCTATGTAATGACGTGCAATGCACATAAAGAACTTGAGAACCACCTTCCAAAGAACAGGAAGGATTTCGAACTTAGAACATTTGTAGACTACTCGAGCATAAGCTCAAGTGATGGTGAATATGAACTACTCACTAAGAAATTTAAAATGTTCATGAGACAAAAATTAAAGAACAAAAAGAACGTAACTACTTGCTTTGAATGCAAGAAGAAGAACACAAATTGGGATTAATCGAGCTCCTTCGAAGATGAGGAGAAAATCAACAAAGGCGAGGTGGCAAACTATGCCTTAACGGCTTTCGACGATGAGGTAATTGAAACCCACTTAATTTATTTTGAAATTACATGATACTTTTCATGATGCATTTACTTTTTTTTTTAATTTAGTTTAGAATAATTTTAAAAATGATAATAAAAATTATATGTTTTATGTTAATGGAATAAAATGTTAGATTTAAATCTAATGATGATCCTATGAATGTTTTTCAAGAAGAAATAATGTGTATCTTGATGATTTCCAATTTTCATTGAAACCATGCATAATGTCTTAATAAAAATATTAAGAAGTTTGATATCATGCTTAATGATGATGCATTGATTTTGTATCGAAAACTAAGCTTGAAAAGTTAGATTCACCTAAAAAGAAAATTGTATATTCTATGATAAACAAACAAAATGATTCTGATTGAAAATATGAAATCATGCTTGATGAAATAATATAATTTATGATCATGCTTAATAAATTTATATTTCAAAATTATGCATGATGATTCTTGTGATTGATGGATTATCAATTTTTACGGTAATGAAAGTGGCTTTTTCGGTTTTCAATGTTGATGCATTTTTTTATTTGACATAAATGAAAAAGGCATGTTTCTATGAAATAAATCACATGAATTGACTAAAAAGAGAAAAGCATTTTTCTTGAAAATTTTTTTCTCTATCTTATTGACTTTGATGAATCTATTTGATCATCTTTTTATGAATCTCTAGAAAATAATTTTGATTTGACGATTTGAATTTAAATGAGTTTTTATTCAAATCATGATCTTAATATCTTGGAATTACTTGAGATATTTTTTCAAGATCTCTTCTTTGTACTCCTATATTTTTTCTTGGTATTTTATTTAAAGAAGAGATTTACTATATGAATCATATCTTTTGATATTTAATTGGTCTTATCGTTCATGACATGATTTCTTTGTATTTATGGCTTGTATGGCTTGAAATGTTTTGGAATGATACATGTAACACCATGATTTTTTCCTTAGATAAAAATGCATGCAACACTATGATTTTTTGAAATAATGTGAAAATCAATAATTATCATTTTATGAAATAATACTCTAGAATGATGATTTGGAATCATGCATGTAATGATGATTTTATATTTTATATACATGATGATTTGGTATTATGCATGTAATACTTTAACTTGTGATAATGATGCATGCAATGATGAAATATTCATGATAAAATAATTGTTTTGACATTCATGACTTTAATTTTCATCTATGCTATTTTTCTTTGTCATAATTTGAAAATTATTGTAAAGAAAAAAAGAGATACAAAATTGTACTCTTCCCATCTTTTTGACAATGATATAGGGGGAGCAAATTTTGCTAGCTTGCTAGCTAGCTTGCATACTTCAAGAAGAAGCAAAAGGCTTACTCATCTCAAAAGACGCAAAAATTTTACCAATTTTCATATGTATAAAATTTACTAGCTTGCATGTTCCAAAATTATGTAATACTTACCAAGTTTGCTAGCTTACAAATTGCATGGAGAAAGAATTGCTAGTATGCATATCTCTAAAGAGAAAATTGCTAGCTTGCACTTCTCAAAAGAGAAGAAAGAATGATACTATCTTGTGAATTTTGCTAAGTTACACATTTCAAGAAAATGCAAAAATGATGCTATCTTGTACATTTAAAAAACTTGTTTGAACATCGTAAAGAAAAGCAAATATGCCAACTTGCACATCTTTAAATTTGCTAGCTTGTATGTTATAAAACTTACATATCTAAAACTTGATAGCTTGCATATTCTAACATGATATAGCACTTGCTAAATTTTTGCTAGCTTGCATGATGTAAAACTTGCTATCTTGAACATCACCTAAACTTGCTAGCTTCCAATCTTAAGAGATGCAACATTGCTATCTTGCTTATCTCATGAAGCAAAACATGCTAAACTTGCACACCTAGCAAAATTTACAAACTTGCATATTTCAAGAAGCAAGGGATACTTTCTTGAACATCTCAAAATTTTTTGCTAGCTTGCATAATGAACAAATTGGAAATTATGTTTAATATGCAATGATTTGAACTTGTACTTCTAAACACATGAGAATTGGACTTCTCCTTTTTGTTGATGACAAAGGGGGAGAAGTATGATCATATTATGCATGATGATGTATTGCAAATATTCATGATGAAATTTGTAATGACTTGAATTCAGCTTGAATTGAAGGTTCTATCAATATGGCATATTGATAGGGGGAGTTTGTTCTAACTCCGTCATCAATTAGTTGTCATCATAAAAAAGGGAGAGATTGTTGAATCTAGGATTTTGATGATAAAACCAATTGATAAGTGTTTATGATTTAATCTGTATTTTTAGTGATGCAGGATACTTCGATCAGGATGAGATAATTAAAGTAGGAAGAATCATGTTGTGCTAGAGGCAAACATGTCAGAAGATTGGACTTCAGGTCGGAGGATCGGTCGACGTATCGATAGAAAGCTTCAAGCCATGGATTCAGGCATCGGGCCAAGAACAGCAAATATTGTGCCAAGGATATTGGAGTTGCGGAGTCAACTGGCCGATTGGGCAATAGGCCGCAAGAGAGGACGATGCGCCGAAGAATTGGATGAGGCGTCGAGAGACCAATGACATGTGGACAACATGATTAATACTTATTATTAATTGTCTAGATCGGAGTATATTTTTATATGTATAGGATTAACTAGACAGCAAGATATGAAGCAAAATGAAGTCACAGAGTTAAGGACGTGATTTCGTTGGGAGTTTGAGAGTTCGTTGGAAGTCCGGACATTCGTCAAAAGTTCTTGCGGAACCAGCCGAGAAGTCTCGAAGCTTGTTAGAGAAGCTCATCAGAACTCGCTAAGAAGATCGTCGTGAAGTCCAGGAGCTTATCAGGAGTCCGCTGGAACATTGCCGAGAGATCATCGAAAGTTCATCAGAAGATCGCCGGAAGCTCGCCGGAAGAAAACCAGACATAGGGACTTGTTTAGCTTAGCAAATTTCTTAGGAATCATAGTTAGCACGTAATTGGGTTTGGATTTGGGCCAACCTAATTAGGGGCCAGCTAGGCCCATGTAAGGACTGTGTTGGGCCTAATGAGAGGCCCAAACAGTGCCCCAAGAGGTGACACCATCATAGCACAATCTCCAAGACTATGTCAAGCGGTGGTACTGCTAGTCTGGGTAGTTGTACCGCCCTTGGCAGGGTGCCAGGTGGTGGTATCACCAGTCTGGGTAGTGGTACCACCCAGCACATCCTCCCAGGCGATGGTACCGCCCAGGCTAGACGGTGGCACCGCCTAGTGTCAGACTAATACTGGCGGTGGTACTGCCCATGCCCGAGAAACCTGGGATGAGATGTTTTTAGGCTTCAAGTTTGAATCAATTTGAAGCCTATAAATACCCTTCTCATCCCTGGTTAAAAGACACAAGCACAGAGTATTCAAAAGTGAGAAAACGCTACCGCAATCTCTTTAGAAATTCCCTCCTCCACTCTAAGTTTAGAATTCTGTAAGAGGAGTGTGAGTACTTCTAAGGGTTGTCTTCTAAACCCAACAAAAGAAAAAAAGCTGTAAAAGGTGGTTGGCCTTCGCCTATTGAAGGAAGGCCTCTAATGGATGCTGGTGACCTTGTCGGAGGAGGAAGTCGAAAGTGGATGTAAGTCACATTGACCGAACCACTCTAAAATATGGTTTGCATTTTTATTGTTGCCATTTACATACTGTAAACTACTTTACTTAGTCACTACGCTTCCATACGCTTTCAAGTTAAGTTTCCAAAATTGTTTTTAACGTAAACAAATTTTATCGTATGAAAGTTTTTGAAGACGTGATTTTTTCGCTACACTAATTCAGCCCCCCTCTTAGTGCCGACTCTCGATCCTGACACTTTCAATGGGCGAAGATCAACTACCCTTATACACCTCTCTTCTCCTTTTCCCAAGTTTCGGAGATAACTTTTTACAAGCACTCACTCCTCCCTAAACAGAATTCTAAACTTAGAGCTAAAGGAGGGGATTTCTCAAGTGACTGCTACAGTGTTTTCCCACTTTTAAGTTATTTTTGCTTTAGTATGTTAACCAAGGATGATAGGGGTATTTATAGGCCTCAAGTGGATTCAAACTTGAAACCTAAAAGTTTCTCATCCCTAGTTTTCGGGATACTAGTGGTACCACCACCTATGCTAGGCAGTACCACTACCTATGGTGGCGGTACCACCGCTTGCAGCACTGACACTGGGTAGTACCCTCGCTTGGGAGATTGTGTCTGGGTGGTACCACTGCCCAATCTAGTGGTAACACCTCCTGATAGTCTTGGAGACTATGCCATCGATGGTTCTACTAGTTTGGGTTACTATTTGGGCCTTTCACTTGACCCAATACAACCTAAACTTAGGCCCAACTGGCCCCTAATTGAGTTGGCCCTGTTGAATCTCGAATTTTGAAGATGAAGTCAATTGTAATTTGTTTGATCCAATCTATATAGTGAGAAAAGTGTGCAGGATTAACTACGATGATAGTAAGACATAAAGTAGGTGTTGTGCCGGAGTCAAGATCGAGATCCCATTAGGTGTTTGAGAGTTCGACGGAAGTCTGGATGTTCGTCGGAAGTTCTGCGGGAACCAACTGAGAAGTCCAGGAGTTTGCCATAGAAGATCATCGGAACTCGCCAAGAAGATCATCACAAAGTCCAGGAGCTCGCCGGGAGTCCGCTGAAGCATTGCCGAGAGTTCGTCGGATGTTCGTCGAAAGTACGATAGAAGCTTGCCGGAAGAGCAATTGATGCACCGGATCATGAAGTGCAGTAATCATGTCTTAATTATCATAGTTAGAGTATAAATTAAGTTAAAATTGGGAGGTAATCTCACTAGCTTAATTAGGGGCCAATTGGGCCCTAGTTGGGCTGGTTTGGGCTAGATTCAAGGCCTAACCAGGACCCTGAATTCCCGGCCAGCGGTGGCACGACTTGAGAGACTCGGACTCCCAAGAATTCTAGGCGGTGGTAAGCCCCTATCAAGCGGTGGCACTATCGACAGTTATTATTGCCAACGGTGGTACCGCCCCTATCAGGCGGTGGTACCACCAAAGCTCGGTCTTCAAGCTCTGTCAAGCGGAGGTACCGCCCAGACTGAGCGGTAGTACCACCTAGTGTCAGGTGGTGGTACTGCCCAGTAATTATGGTGGTACCGCCAGGACCCTAGAAATCCAAGATTAGATACTTTTTGACTCCATTTTTGAAGCTATTGGGGCCTATAAAAACCCTACCCTTTTCTACATGAAAGGGCACGAAACCTATTCGCATAATCTTGAGTTCTTGAGTCTTAAAGTATTGTAAAAGTTAGAGTTCTCCTCCTTCATCTCTTAGCCTTGTAACCATCCAAGAAAGAGGAGTGAGACTTGTAAGGGTTCATCTCCTAAACCCGGGAAAAGGAGAAAGTGCTGTAAAGAGATGTTCGGTCTTCACCTATTAAAGGAATGCCTTTAGTGGATGCCAGAGACCTCATCGAAGGAGGAATCCGAAAGTGGATGTAGGTCACATTGACCGAACCACTCTAAATCTTGTTTGCATTTCATTTTGAGCAATTTTCTTTAACTGCAAATCATTTCATAGCAAAGTGCTTCTTCTCCTCATCTTGCTTTCACTACACTTACGCTCTCCTACATTTTAAAGTTATTATCTTTCCGAATCGATTTCCTTCGAACGTACGAAATATTTTCTGAAATCACAAAAGTTTTCTGCTGCACTAATTCACCCCCCCCTTAGTGCCGCTCTTGATCCTAACAACTAGTATCAGAGCAAGGTTCACCCTCATTTCGTTTTAAACCTAAGAGAGATGGCATTTGCAGGCAACCTAGAGGGTCATTCAATTACACGTCTGCCCATGTTTAATGGGATGGATTACATATATTGGAAGACTAGAATAAGGATCTTCCTAATTTTAATGGAATTGAACTATGGAATATTGTAGAAAATGGATTTTAAAAGTCTTTTCTTCCAATGAATGATTGGAATGAGTTGGAGAAGAAGAGTTTTGCTTTAAACGTAAAGGCTATAATTGCCTTGTTTTGTGCATTAGATAAAAATGAGTTTAATCGAGTATCGATTTGTAAAATAGCTTTTGACATTTGGCACACACTTGAAGTGACTCATGAAGGCACTAGTAGAGTGAAAGAGTCAAAAATTAATCTTTTAATGCATTCTCATGAGTTGTTTCGAATGAAACCGGGTGAGACCATTGGAGACATGTACACTCGATTTACGGATGTCATCAATGGTCTAAAAGGACTTGGTAAAGGTTTCTCGGATTTTGAACTTGTTAAGAAAATTTTAAGATCCCTTCCAAAGAGTTGGGACCCTAAAGTAACGGTCATTCGAGAGGCCAAAGATCTAAATAATTTTCCTCTTAAAGAACTAATTGGGTTAATAATAACCTATGAAATGACATGCAAAGCTCATGAAGAGCTTGAGGACACCCTTCCAAAGACTAAGAAGGATATAGCACTGAGAACATAAGAAGACCACTTGAAAGAAAACTCAAGTGATAAGGACTTTGATGAAGACTTGGCACTATTAACAAAAAAATTTAAAAAAATTATAAAAAGAAATAAATTCAAAAATGATACTAAAAATAAATTTGAACCAAAGAAAGAACAAGTGATATACTATGAATGCAAGAAGCTGGGACACTTTAACAATGAATGTCCCCAAGCAAAGAGGAGGCAACCAAAGAAGAAGGCGCTCAAAGCTACATGGGATGACTCAAGTGTTTCCGAAGAAGAGGAGCCAACCAATACCGAGCAAGTTACTCACTATGTGCTAATGGCTCTTGGAGATAAGATAACAAGTTCATTAGACGCAAATTTAACTTTCGATGAGCTTTCAAGTACTTTTCATGAATTATTTGATGAAAGTAGAATTTTGAGTAAAAAGAATAATTCTTTAAAAAAGGAACATGCTTCTCTTATTAGCAATTTTGATAGAGTAAAGATTGAGCATAAAAATAGCTTATCTCCCTATACAAAATGTCATGATTTAGAAATACTTCAAAAGAAAAACTTGATACTCAAAGATACCTTGAAGAAATTTGAGGTTGGTAGCAATGCTTTGAACATGATCCTTGCCAACAAGGGTCACGTTCATAGGAAAGGCAGAATCAGATTTGTGAGTAGCTCTCGTCAAAATCCAACCACCTTTATTAAAGGCCCTACCTTGCATGTATCACCTCACACCAAATGCAACTTTTGTTGCAAACCTGGACATGTTGCATACATATGTCCATTCAAGAAATATAGTCTACATAAATTGATTTGGGTTTCTAAAACAACCTCAAATAACTCGATGCAAAATGATAAGCTATGTAGATCAATTTTTGAGGCACCCAATGTGAAATTGGTACCTAAAAATCATCTTTTTTTTGTAGAAAAATGTACCATCATAAGCTAGGAGCAAAAGATGATACTTTGATTTTGGATACTCAAGGCATATGACCAAAGATCCAAAAATAACTCATAAAGCTCTCTAGCCAAAATAATAAAAAGGAGATCATAAGAATTAAAACTATTAGTTACAAAATGATACTTATAAGATCATGATGTAATAATTATTTGAAACCTTGTGTGTTAAACACTTGATCTTGATCTCTCAAACATAAAAACTCTTATGCACAAAAGTTTCCTTTCTAACTTCTTCCGGATTCCTAAATTTCCAGGATATATTCCCTCCTAAATTCTTTTTTGGATTGAATTCTATCTAACAAGATCATGAATCTGTGTTCGAATCTTCTTTGGATCACTCACATTTTTCCATACAAGTTTTTACGATGCTTGCGTATAAATTTTATATGATGAATCATGAACTTATTGTAAACATACAAGTTCTATATAATGTTAGTATGGTATGCATTTTATATGATCAATCATGAACGTACGAATCTTCTCCTCTTATGATGTGAATTTTTACATGATGATGTAAATAAGGTTGTGTGCTTCACAAACAAAAAATTCTTTCAAGTTGAAATCACCCATGACACCCCCACACAACTATGTGAGTAGTGCTCACTGCTTGTAGGCGATGGCACTACCTAGCTGGCGGTAGCACCGCTAGATGTCACGGGTGGCAGGTGATAGCACCACCAAGCTAGCGGTGCCACCGCCCACAACTTGCCCCCTTATAAACTTAAGTTAGGGCCGATGGTAGAACCAACCCCAACACATTCTGCACTCCTCCAAACAACTCCAAACTGATTGCTTTCCCTCTAGCAACTCAAAAATCCCCACTTCCCACTAGATCAAGGATCAATCTCCGACATTCTTTGAAAGATCACTAGAAAGGAGAACTACTAAGGTAATCTCTAAACCAAACTTATTCTCCTTTGTATTACTTGTTCTTGCTCCTTATTTGCCTTCATTATTATAGTCTCAATGGCTTCTAGAAAATTCTCTAGGGACAAAGGGAAGAGGAGATTAGATGAAAATTATGACTCCCTACTTTTCGATTCTAATCAACATGCCCTAAAATTTTCTTCCATAGAGTTTAGACATATTCATAAGGATAAATATGTTGATTTAGATGAATTAATTGATTTGGAACCTATTCAATGGTTTGCTAATCTAGACATTCTCCCAATTCTTCAAATTAGTGAACCTATTTACCCTAGACTTGTTAGGCTATTTTACAATAATTTCAATGTAGATGAAGAAGAAAGGGTATCTACCTATCTATTAGGATATCCAATACCCATTATGGATAGATTAATTTGCAACATCATAGGAATTCTGGTAAAAGAAAGAGGGTGTTATTTTAAAGGACAATGGGTTGATGAAACAATTGGGACTACTTATGTTGATGCCTTAGGAATAATTTTTGGCAATACTAACTTAATGATTCTTCCAAATGAACATTTACTACCCTTAAGCACCAAAATACTTCATCACATCCTGATAAGTATCATTCTTCCAAAGCAATATCATCATGATAAAGTAAGCCAAATGGGACTAGGTACCATGTATTGGATTATGAATGGACATAATAATTGTTTTCGTTGCCTAATCCAACAAAACATGATTGAAATATCAAAAAAGGACATGATGCTTCCATATGGTAGCTTAATCACAAGAATACTCCATGCTTATGATATTGCCATTCCACCCGACGAAGAAGTTATACAACTAGATAGATTTAGTATCATAAATAAAAATCTACTTCGACGGATGAGATGTACATTCAGAAATGATATATGGACTAGACTACCTAGAAGGACTGATCCCCTCCAACCATATCCAAAATCGGAAATACCAATTTTTATGGGTAATCTATCTCCTCCAACTGGTCCCTTTGATGAATCACCTCCAATAGAGCAAGCACCTCCTTCATCTATCGAAGACATAGGGATTCGGATGGATTATTTTGAACAACGACAAGATCGACTTGAATAATACCAAGATTAAATCTTAACTGAGTTGCAGTAGATTCACCGATAGTTTAATACCTTATTTGGACATTTTAACTTTCGACCACCTGAACAAGCTGTGTATATATTTAGGAAAAGTGGACACAATTCCTCTTTGTTATATTGTAATCCTATGTTGTTTACCTTAATCTTGTAAACTTAAAATGCTACTCACTTTGATGATCGCAATGCTGTGCTTTTATGCTACTTACTTTGATAGTAAAATTCTGAGCTAATTACCTTGATGGTTAAATTCTAAGCTTACTTTAATGAATATATCACTCTAAGAATTAGACTTGATATATCTTTTGAATGGATAAATTCCTTGATATATTTAACTATTGGTATCTATGACTTGATGTATTATTTGATGCTCATTTGCGGAGTCAGGAATGTTAATTTGTCCGAATGCATGAATTTATTGTATTTCTCTTCTAGACTTAATGTATTTCTTGAATGGAGCTTTCATTAGTTTATGCCATATCAAGTTTACCTCATACCCCTGCTCCATCATTTTTTATACACTCAATCATTTCATGGATTGCATTGACAAATGCATCTCTCGGATTTATCTCCTGTGAATTTTTATTGAGAAATGGATTTGATGTGATGATCCTCTCATTATGAATGCTGATTCATGAAATTTTTTTTATCCTTCATATGATGATTCTTTCACATGAATTCTTTCTTAATGAAAGAAGAATTTTTATGATTCTTTTTTATGAGATGAACACTTACATGTGTGAGGATTTAATTTCACATGAATATCTTGATAGTTATAAAAATTGAAGCATGATTTAATGAAACTATTTTATCATTTTTTACTTGATTCAAATCATTTCACAAAGTTGGTTCTTAATGGATTTCCTCCTTTCCTTCTTCATGCAAAGTTTTGATGAAAAAAGGGGGAGAAGTTGATGGAAGCTATCTCTTTAATAATTATAAATTTTAATATTAAGAACTTTTGAATGATACCATATCATGAATACTTAAAGTATGATTGGTATGAATTTTTTTACAATTTGAAATATGACATGAATTTTTACCACACTTACATTATTGAACTGTTTCCCTTTTTGTTGATGACAAAGGGGGAGAAATAATACCAAAAATGATAAATTGATAACAAATGTATGCAATGTATTTCATCATATATACTTGAAATGTTTGCTTGATAAATTTTCTTCATTATGATAAGATATCTAAAACTTAACTTGTAATTTTACAAATTGATATCTTGCCATAGAATGACGAATTGCTATTTTTGTCATCTTTCATATTTGAAATATTATACTTGAAAATGGATGTCATGCCTCAACATCATTTTGAGAATGTTAGATCATGATAGGAATCAAGATGTGTGTATTGATAAGTTTAAATGAACTTAACTTATCAATATGTCTCTTGAATTCAAAGGTCTTGAATTCAAGAATGTCTTTTCTCAAGTATGGCATATAGATAGGGGGAGTTAAAGTTAACTCCGTCATCAATTGATTGTCATCATCAAAAAGGGGGAGATTGTTAAATCTCTGATTTTGATGATGAAGTCAATTATAATTTGTTTCATCTAATCTATATGTTGAGAAAAGTGTGCAGGATTAATTATAATGGCATTAAGACATAAAGCAGGTGTTGTGCCGGAGTCAAGATTGAGATCTCATTGGGAGTTCAAGAGTTCGACGGAAGTTTGGACGTTCGTCGAAATTTCTACGGGAACCAATCAAGAAGTCTAGGAGCTTGCCATAGAAGCTCATTGGAACTCGCCAAGAAGATCGTCGCAAAGTCCAGGAGCTTGCTAGGAGTCCGCCGGAGCATTACTGAGAGTTCATCGGATATTCGCCGGAAGTACGTCGGAAGCTCGTCGGAAGAGCAATTGAAGCACCGGAACATGAAGTGCAGTAATCATGCCTTAATTATCATAGTTAGAGCGTAAATTAAGTTAGAATTGGGAGGTAATCCCACTAACTTAATTAGGGGCCAACTCGGCCCTAAGTTGGGCTGGTTTAGGCTAGATTCAAGGCCCAACAAGGACTCTAAATTCCTAGCCGATGGTGGCACCGCTTGGGAAACTCGGTCTCCTAAGAATTTTGGGTAGTGGTACTGCCCCTGTCAGGCAGTGGCACCATCGGTAGTTATTGCTGTCAGCGGTGGTACCACCCCTGTCAAGCGGTGGTACTACCTAGACTGAGCGGTAGTATAGCCCAGACTAAGCGGTAGTACTAGCTAGTGTTAGGTGTCAGGCGGTGGTACCACCCAGTAATGGCGGTGGTATTGCTAGGACCTTGGAAATTCAAGATTAGACACTTTTTGGCTCTATTTTTGAAGTCATTGGGGCCTATAAAAACCCCACCCTTTTCTACATAAAAGGGCACAAAATCTATAAACATAATCTTGAGTTCTTGAGTCTTAAAGTGTTGTAAAAGTTAGAGTTCTCCTCCTTCATCTCTTAGCCTTGTAACCATCTAAGAAAGAGGAGTGAGACTTGTAAGGGTTCATCTCCAAAACCCGAGAATAGGAGAAATTGCTGTAAATAGGTGTTTAGTCTTCACCTATTGAAGGAAGGCCTTTAGTGTACGCCGGAGACCTCGTCGGAGGAGGAATCTGAAAGTGGATGTAGGTCACGTTGACCGAACCACTATAAATCTGGTTTGTGTTTCATTTTGAGCAATTTTCTTTAATTGCAAATCATTTCATAGCAAAGTACTTCTTCTCCTTATCTTGCTATCACTACACTTACGCTCTCTTATGTTTTAAAGTTACTATCTTTCCAAATCAATTTTCTTCGAATGTACGAAATATTTTCTGAAATCGTAAAAGTTTTCCGCTGCACTAATTCACCCCCCCTCTTAGTGCCGCTCTTGATCCTAACAGGTCCAATTCTAACCCAATTATACCTAAAACCTACTTCGATCTAGACAATTATTACAAAACTAATCAAATGTTGTTTGGCATGTCATTGGTTCATTGATGCCTCGTCTGATTCTTCAGCGCATCGTCCTCTCTTGCGGCCTATTACCCAATCAGCCAGTTGACATCCGCAACTCCAATTTCCTTGGCATAATTTTCACTCTTCTTAGCCTGATGCCCGAACCCATGGCCCGAAGTCTTCTACCGATATGTTGACCAATCCTCCGGCTCGACGTCCAATCTTCTGACATGTTCCACTCCGGCCCAACATGATTCTTTCTGCTTTTAATTGACTCTCCCTAGTCGAAGCTTCCTATGTCACTCAAAATACATATTAGATCATAAACACTATCAATTGGTTTCATCATCAAAATTTGAGATTCGACAATCTCCCCCTTTTTTATGATGATAACCAATTGACAACGGAGTTAACCTTAACTCCCCCTATCAATATGTCATATTGATAAAACCTTGAATTCATGTTGAATTCATGTCAAAGCAATATTTCATCATGAATATTTTGTCATTGCATCATCATTATCATAAGTTTAAGTACTGCATGCATCATTCAAATCATCATGGTATCAAAATATCAAAGTATATTACATCCTACCATGTATGATTATCATATCATCATATCCTCTCCCCCTTTGTCATCAACAAAAAGGAGAAGTGCAACTATCAAGTTTTAAAAATATAAAAGTTTAGCTATTTAACAAATTTTTCATCACTTTAGAATATATAAGCTAGTGAGTTCTTTCTTCTCGTTTGAGAAGTCCAAGCTAGCAATTTTTTGCTTCCTTTGCAATGTTTGAGCTAGCAATTTTTGTTTCTTTTGTAAAGCGCAAGCTAGCAAAATTTTACATCATTTTAGAACATACAAGCTAGCAAATTTTATATCATTTTAGAGCATGCAAGATAGCAAATTTTACACATATGAAAGTTAGCAAAATTTTACATTTTTTGAGATGTGCAAGATAGCCAATTTTTGCATCTTCTTGAAATGTGAAACTTAGCAAACATTGCTTCTCTTGAGATGTGCAAGATAGCCTATTTTTGCATCTTCTTGAAATGTGTAACTTAGCAAATATTGCTTCTCTTGATATTTGCAAGATAGCACTTCTTTCTTCTCTTTTGAGATGAGCAAGCTAGCAAGTTTTGCTCCCCCTTTGTCATTTTCAAATAGAAGGGAAGAATACAACATTGTAATTCTTTTCCCTTAACATAAATTTTTAAATCATGATAAAGGTAAAGTATCAATATTATTTCAATATGTTTGTTTATCATTATAGTTTCAAATTAAAACATGCACAATTTTAAAACCTCACATTTCATCCTTACTTCATGCATGATTCCAAAAATAAATCAATCATCACTATGGGCATACCATACATGATACTCAAGCATACATCATTTTGGGTATAAGATTCATGATGCTAAGACATTAAAATTTTTAAGCATTTATCACTTCATGTATTAAATCAACATTTTTATCATGATACTAAACATTCATCATTTTGCTCTAATACCATTTCTCCTCCTTTGTCATCAACAAAAAAGAGAATCATTCAACAATGCAAGTGTTTAAAAGCATGTCAAGTAAGTTTTACACCAATTTATCGAAGCTAGCAAAAATGAGAAGTTAAGTAAAAATTTTGCATGAAAAATGAGAAGCTAGCATTTTTGCTTAGGAGCTTTTTGGTTCTTCTTAAGATGTGCAAGTTTCTTTCTTTCTTTGTCATAAAAAGATAAGAAAAAGAGGAAAAAGAGGAAGAAGAGTAAGGGGGTAATTCATTCTCCTAAAAAAAAATCAAGAACCAAATTCATGAAAGGATTTGAACCAAGTCAAATCCATAATAAATGAGTTTCATTGAATCAAGCTTCTATTTTAGCAAAGAGAAAGGATGAATTAAAAGGATCAAGATGTCCATACAAAATCAAATCCCTATTCTTGCAAATGATCATCACATACTAAAAGTCCATAAATAAAATTCTTCTTTCGTAAGAAGAGTGAGGAAGAATTCATGGGAAAGGAGCATCAAATAAAGGATCAAAAATCCATGAATAAAACTTTATAAATCAAATTCCTTTTCTGCAAATGATCATCATATACTAAAAGTCCATGAATAAAAATTCTTCTTTCATGGGAAGAGTGAAAGAGAATTCACAAGAAAGAAGCATCAGATCAAAAATCCATGAATAAAACTTCATAAATCAAATCCCTTTTCTTATAAATAGAAGGAAGAAGAATTCATAGGAATTGATAAAAGATCAAGTTATTAATAAAAAATCCATGAATCAAGGCTCTTCTTTTGCAAATAGAAAGATAATCTCGATTTATAAAGAAAATTCAAGTTATGAAGAACCAAGAAATCCGAAAAAGGTATTCATGCATTTAGAAGATTTTACATGCCTAATTCTTAGAGAATTGTATGCATTATAATATCATCAAGAAGTGCATCATAATATTGAAAAGTACTTAACGTTGAAAGGTACATGTAAGAGTACAACATTATCAGGGTACTATTGAGTTTTCTCCTTCACCAACAAGAAGAAAGGAGAAATATACAAACTATTCCTGTGGTGGTAAATTTAAATGTTTAAATAGAGTGTCAAGTTGTTGATGAATTTGTTGCATCCTTGTTAAGATTTGATCTTGACATAGTTCAATTCAATCTAGTCGATTTACTATGGAATCGGTAGATGAGGAGGGTGCTAGCTTTGTTGGAGGTGCTGCCTCAAAAGTACTTGTAGGAGGAGATTGACTTTCCCTATATATAGGTGTTTCTAGTTTTGGTTCAGGTGAGGGAGGTTTAGTTCTCTTGGGTAATCTAGTCCAAATTCTATTTTTTACTATGCATCTTAATCTCCTTAATAGGTTTCTATTGATGACATTGAATCGATCTAGTTTTAAGGTTTCTTCATCAGGTGGAATAACTATGTCATGTGCACATATTAGTCTAGTAATTAAACCATCATAGGAAAGCATCATATCTGTTGTTGAGAATTCAATCATGTTTTATTGTATCAGATATCCAAAACAGTTGTCGTATTCTACCATAATCTAATACATTATTCCTAATTCTATTTGACTAACTTTATTATAATGGTATTGTTTTGGAAGTAGGATATCATAATGTGATGAAGCAATTTTGTGATGAAGGGTAGCAAATGTTTACAAATTTTAGAACGATTGACAATTTGGGTTACCAAAGATAATGCCTAACGCCTCAAAATATGTAACCCTAACTGATTCAATGTCTCATTGTCCTCCAAAGTAGCAACCTCTTTTTTTTCGAGAATTCCTATAAGATTGTAAATTACACTATCCATAATGGGCATGTGATGTCGTAAGAGATAAGTGGATACCCTATCATTTTTTTCCACATACAAGTTGTTTTAAAACAAGCGAACAAGTCTAGGATAAATGGGTTTACTTATTTGAAGAATTGGAAGGACTTCTAAGTTAGCAAACCATTAAATTTGTTCTAAATTACTCAATTCTTCTAGATCTACATATTTTCCTTTATGAACACTTCTAGACTCAAAGGTTGAGAATTTAAGGGTATATTGAGGGGAATCAAAGAGTATAGTATCATAGGTTTCATCTAATCTCCTCTTTCCTTTGTCCCTTGAGAATTTTCTAGATGTCATGAAACTATGCATATTATCCATGAGAGAACAACATATAAGAATCAAGATCTATCAATAAATTGAGAGAAAGGTTTTAAGGATTACCCTTGTAGTGATCTCTTGGAAAGTTGAGATTGATCCTTAGATTTACAAAGGATGAGGGTTTTCTTGAGTTTCTAGAGGAAGAGTATGAGAAATGAGGGGTTGTGAAGCAGTTTAGAGGGGTGTAGTGAGTGTTGGGGGCGATTCTACCACCGACCCTAAAAGGGATATTATAGGGGAGGGTTGCGGACAGTGGTACCACCAAATGGGCGGTGCTATCACCTACAACTAGTGTGTACTGGCGGTGCTTCCACTAGTCCAACGTTGCCACCACCGATACATTGTTTTGCTCAAGTTATCATTGTTTGTTTTCTTTGTCTAGCATTATAGCCTTTCTTTTGAGATGCAGCAAGCAAGTACTCTTGCCTTCTTTTCTTTTGAGATAAGCAAAATTATAATTATGTGGTGCAAGCACTCATTTGCATAAATATCATATCAAGTCATTTAATTAAACAAGGTTCTACTTTCGTAAATAGAAAAAGGAAGGATTCTTATAAAATTGATCAGTTCATAAAATATCAAACATACCAATGATCTACGATTCAGATCTCTTCTTTTGTGAATTGCAAAGAGAAGGAATAAAAGCAAACAATCTAGAAAAAGAAGACTCAAAAGGTCGAGAATTCCAGAAACTATAAGAGAGGAACTCATGCATAAGAATTCTCAAGTTTCAAATGTCAAGAAATCTAGATCATAATTAGGATACAAATTTACTTAAAATCAAATTATCAAATCATCAAAATCACTTTCAAGAGATTCAAAGTGACATAATTAGACTCATTAATCTCTTATTTAAAAACTCAATGAGATTTTAGGGATAGAGACATTTGTAAGAATAATACATTCCCTTTTTTTTAATTTGTTTCAATTTATGTGATTTATTTTATACAAGCATGTCTTTATCTTTTATGCCAAATAAAAACATGCATCATCATTTAAAATCAAAAATCAAGATTTTACAAAAATCATCAAGATCAAATATGTAACACGTAATTCCAAAACATAAGATTTTAAATAATCATTGCATCATTAAATCATCATGCATGATTACATTGAATATAAAGCATCTTCAATTTTATTACCAATAGTTCTAATTCTAATATTCTTTCCTTTATTGTTTTGGCCAGAGAGCTTTATGAAGTATTTTGGATCTCCGGTCATAAGCCTTGAGCATCCACTATCAAAATATCATTCTTGCTCCTAGCTTTTGATTGTAGACATATCTGCAAGAAAGAGGGTTTTCTTTTAGGTACCCACTTTACCTTAGGTTCCTCATAAATAGATTTACCTGACTTATCATTTTACATTGAGTCATTTAATGTTCCTTTAGGGAC
The DNA here is from genome assembly GCF_036884655.1 of Musa acuminata AAA Group. Lineage (NCBI taxonomy): Eukaryota > Viridiplantae > Streptophyta > Magnoliopsida > Zingiberales > Musaceae > Musa > Musa acuminata. Next base: position 11,554,661 of record NC_088358.1, on the reverse strand, counting down.
TCAAATTAACTTATGTGAACCATACCTCTTAAATGAATATTTATGAGTATAATATCCAAATTTATAATAAAAGTTACATTTGTTTCTAGGTGAAATATACAAAGTTGGGCCTTTAACAAAACTGGTTGGCATTTGGGGAGTGTTACTCACAAAGCCAATTTCATCTCTTCTATAAATATAATCCCTTTTTGCAAGGATCATGTTTAAGGATTTGTTTCCTATTTCAATTTTTTTTTAAGTTTCATATAGTAGCAAATTCTCATTTTTAAGCATCTCTAATTCTTCACATTTTGTACAAGGAGACAATATTACATTATCATGCTTAATGTTCAATCTATTTAATTTACTAACAAGAGAAGCATGCTCATTTTTTAATAATTTATATTTTTTACTATGTAATTTATATTTATCAAATAAATCATTAAAAGCATTACATAATTCATCATAAGATAAATGAGATTCATTTAGGTCACTGACCTCATCATTGAGTGTCATTAGAGCATAATTTGCGACTTCTTTGTTGGTTGGCTCCTCGTCTTTGGATGCGCTCGAATCATCCCAAGTTGCTTTTAGTACTTTCTTCTTCTTCGATTGCTTCTTCTTCACTTGGGGACATTCACTTTTGAAGTGTCCTGGCTTCTTGCATTCGTAGCAAATTATTTGGTCCTTTTTAAGTTTATTTTTATTTTTAATGTCATGTTTAGTTTTGTTCCTTTTATAAATTTTTTAAATTTTCTTATAGAAGTGCCCAAGTCATCATCATCATCATCATCATCATTTAAGTTTTTTTTCAAGTGGTCTTCTTGAGTTCTAAGTGACAAATCTTTCTTATTCTTTGGAAGGTTGTTCTCAAGTTCTTCATATGCATTGCACGTCATTTCATAGGTCATCAAAGACTAGATAAGTTCTTCGAGTGGAAAGTTGTTTAAGTCCTTGGCTTCTTGAATAGCGGTTACTTTAGGATCCTAACTCTTTGAAAATTATCTTAATATATTGTTAACAAATTTAAAGTTAGAAAAACTTTTACCAAGTGCTTTTAGACCATTGATGACATCTATAAACCAGGTTTACATGTCTCCAATGGTCTTACTTAGTTTCATGCGAAACAATTCATAACTATGAATTAAAAGATTGATTTTTAACTCCTTAACTCTACTCATGCCTTCGTGTGTGATTTCAAGTATATGACAAATGTCATAAGCCATTTCGCAAATAGAAACTCAATTAAATTTATTTTTATCTAATGCACAAAACAAAGTAATCATAGCTTTGGCATTCAAAAAGAAAGTTTTCTTCTCCAAATCATTCCAATCGTTCATTGGAAGAGAAGATTTTTGAAATCTGTTTTCGACGATATTCCATAACTCGAAATCCATAGAAATCAAGAAAATCCTCATTCTAGTTTTCTAATAAGTGTAATTCATTCCATTGAACATGGGAGGACGTGTGATAGAATAACCATCATGATTGTCAACAAAAGTCATCTCTCTTATGTGCTAGTCATATGTGCCTTGCAAGCCAATCACGTGAGTGATGACACATATGACTTGACACGCAATCTTTTTACATATTATATTTTAGCATTTATCACTTTATATTATATTATATATATATAAATAAATAAATATATATATATATATATATATATATATATATATATATATATATATATTGTGATGTCCTTGGACCTGTGCAATGGGAATCAGATCGTGATGAGATCACGATAATGAGACCGATTCGCCTTTAAACACAAATGCTAAATAATCTTGGTCATAGGTTACTTGAAAAGGACATCGAGATAACCAGACAAACTAGTATGTTATATACATATCCATATGATGGATGTAGTTAGTCTCATAGTTGCTCGTGTGAGGACACTAGGGATACAATACATGTGCTCATTAGAGAATAAGTTCACTGATTGATCTGCTTACGGAATGCTGAATGGTTGATGATATCTTATTGTTAAACAGCGATTCTGTAGTCCTAGTGGTGTATAGGGTCCTTAGACTTAAGACACCAAGGATATCCTGTATGAGTGCTCCACTCTTTGACAATGAACTTAAAGGTTTGGATATCCCAGATCTAACACAATCGATCATCGGGAGTGGTAGTCAACCTTATGAGGGCTATTGAGTGTCGATAGAGGATCATCCACTCTCGGTGTCATGAGAGGAATGTCCCATATGTTCTTGCTCAGACAAATCACTAGCCAAGGTAATTCGGATTGAGAGAGATTTCTCTAGGAGAATCCGATTAGAGCGAGACTCGAGTAGAAACCGTATGGGTCTGACAACACCATACCCGGTATACGGTCTCTAGGATATTAGATGGATAAGGGACTATAGGTATATGGTAACTGAGGATAAACAGGTCCAATGGATTGGATTCCTCTGTATCATCTGGGGACTATGGCATAATGGCCTAGTACATCCGTAGTCGATGAGTCGAGTTAATTATTATGGAGATAATAATTCACTGAGCCAGAAGGAGTTCTGACAAGTATGACTCATGACCAACTTGATATTGGGTCTAGAGGGTCACACACATATGGTAGGCATTGCGATGAGTAGAGGTTTGAATTTGAGATATTTGTCAGAGCCCCTATCTTACTGGATATCCAATAAGAGCTCATGAGAGATTATTGGATAGAGATCCACTAATCTAATAGGCTTGGGTAGTTGGATGAAGATCCAATACCCAATAGGGGAGGATTCATTAGGGTTAAGTTGATAGGGGACCTCTATAAATGGAGGGTTTCAATAGTTTATAGGCTAGCGCTTTTTGCTTCCTCTCTAATTCTCCTCTCCCTCTCCACCTCAGAGTAGGCATAGAGTTTTAAGGAGCGTCATTGCAGCCCTACTATGTGGATCACCACTAGAGAGGAGGGCGCTTGACCTCCTTTATCCTCTCCTAGAGATATGTAGGGATTTAGGGATATACGATCTCCCTAGGCAACACAATCTATCTCACACGTGATTTTCTATCACGTGATTTTTTGCACACCAATCTTCGCATGACAACGAAAATATCTTTGGGAATTAGGGACTTTGTTTTCTGTTCTTCTGCTATGCATGTGATGTCACACCAAGATTTCTCAACAGTGGTATCAGAGCCAGGTTGTTCATGTGAAAATTGGTTTTGAATTATGTGTGTTATGTTTTGGAGAAGCTTTTGACGTCAAAATAATTAATACAAAAGTGAGAAAGGGCAGCAACTATTGCTACCCTCGCTACCATTTACACGCAGCAAGCTTGTTGCCAGCGGCCAGCAGCCTACGAGGGTCGGTAGCCTGCTGTAGCAGCCTGTAGCCACTGGCGCTGCCATTGGCAGCCTATGTGCAGAGGTGGCGTGGGGCAGTGGCGCTTGCGGCCATTGCGCCCAAGTGCAATGGTGCTTGTGGCCATTGCGCCTGTGTGTAGCGGCGCTTGTGGACGCTACGCCCGTGTGCAGCAGCACTTGTGGCCGCTACGCCCGCATGCAGCAGTGTCGTAGGGCAGTAGAGCTTATGGCTGCTGCACCCACATGTAGCAGCGCCATGGGGCAGCGACGCCAACGGTCGTTGTGCTCGCAAGGTGAGGCATCACAGGGCAATGATGCCTATGGGCGCTGCGCCCGCGGACAGATCCTCCCGGCGGGGCAGCACCGCCTACGGGCGGTGCCCCACAATTAGAAACGCCCGCAGAGGTGGCGACATCCGTAGGGGTGCCCACCTACGAGGGCAGTGCCACGCGCAGGCAGGGGCAGCTCCCCCGTGCCCCCCCACCACACAGGTCATCGTCGGCAAGGTGGCGATGGCCGCATCAGGGTAGAGGGAGAAAGGGGCTTAGGGTTTGCTAGGAAAAAGATAGTTTTGCCCCTTGAAATTTAAAAAATTTCCTATATGTCCCTGATTTCATAAAAATATTAATTAATTAAAAGGTTTAATTGATTATTATTTTTTATTATTATCTAGTAGCCCTACATGATGATGATTTATATATGTGATGTATGATATGTGGATAGATGATCATGGACCGTTCGTATTTATTGTCGGGCCTGCGTGCCTATGATTAAGTTGTAATCATATAAGGAGATGCAGTGGGAATGTGGAAGCGATAGTGGGACCTATAAGACAAACGATCGAGATACATGGAGATGCATCGAGATGTCAACGGAACCGATGAGGATGAGATAAACGATCATAGGGTATGAAGATGCACCGCTGCACCCATAGATCTTGATGTGAGTGATTAGGCCCACTAGCTTGGGCATGATCATATTAGACTATGGTCCATGATCATCTGGTGTAATTGCTCATGTGATGTGAGATTGTTTATACACCTACTAGATATGTATATATATATATATATATATATATATATACTTGCAATGTAAATATATAATAAATTTGTATGTGTGTGACATGTTATATTAGGAGACCAAATCAAAGAAACCCCTCTCTCAACAATATTAAGTCGGTAAACGTAAGACAATTAGGTTAACTCATGTGGCATTCCATCGTTATAAGTAGGGATCGATTCTCGATGTAGGTTGAGTTGGTTGAGTCCCTCAAGACTCACCTATATTATGATTCGCTATCTTGTCTACGACATAGAGATGTCACTAGTGACCTGAGGACATGGTATGCTTGGCCGAGTCTCTCGAGGGTATATCATCAAATCAAACTCATCTTGTAACGATGGTGTTGACTTAACCGAACATCATAGTTGGTCGAGTCCCTCTAGACTATGGTAATTCAGAGGTTGAATAGGACGGAAATCAAAAGGAGTTGTAATCGGCAAGAATTGCCTACCTTTCAAGCTTAGTGTGATTGGTCGAGTCCCTCGAGGTTACACTAAGTTGCTGATTTGATCCCGATCCCCACTAGAAGTCTGTCGGAGACTTCCGTTTCATGTATTGAGGGTGTCGCGTGACTTGCTAGTAAAATAGTGGGAGCATATTAAGATAGAAGTCAATATCTTAATTGTAATTTATTATAAAATCTACAATGTTATTTATTTATGTTGTATCTTTATTTTCAAGATACTAACCATCATGTGGTGTCCAAGATAAAAGGAGGTTGATCCCCTAAAGAGATCAATCCCAAGTTTAGAATCTGCAAGGGTTCTAACACCTGGTATCAGAGCACATTCTTGGCATCTCGCTGCCCTTCTATAGCCATCCATCAGCCCTCCATAGCTGCTCAAAGCAATTCCCACAATTGCTTAAAAGATCATCGCCAAATTCCGCCATCATCTCCACCACCGTGGGTCATCCTTCGATCTCCCCGTGAATTACAACAGGTTCTGGTTTCCTATCTTACTGCTACTGCAAATTTAGTTATCGTTATTCTAAAATCCAAAAAAAAATTATTCCTATATTACTGCATAAACTTTTCGTTACAAAGTTTTCATCTCTATGATGAAAGATACATTGCAGAATTCCAAACGCATAGCACTATCTGTTTGATCTTGCTATTGTATTTTTTCTATCCAAATTTCTATGAAATATTTATGACATCTTTGACACTTCCTAATAGCAGATTTCCCTTTAGTTTTGTCAAAAAATTCTCAATATAAACTATTGATCTTTTACATATAATCTACTATACTTGAAAATCTACATTGTAAAATTTCAACCGCATAGCACTATTTTTTTTATCTTGATACAACGTTTTTTCTATCCAAATCTCTATGAATTTTTTATGATAGCTTTGACACTTCCTAACAGTGGATTTCCCTTTGGCTTCATCAAAAAATTCTTTATATAAATAAATGATCTTTTACGTCCAATCTGCCATAGTTGAAAATCTATGCTGCAGAAAATTATGGCCGCATATTGTTGCCTTAACCCATCTATTGCAATCTCTTTTAAATGAAATTTCTTATACACTTCATAGATTATCTTAGCTTCCATCTAAGGTTGATCTATTAAGGAATTCATCTCTAAAAATGATTTTGTGTTGTTGCAAATTTTCGTCGTAAACTGCTAAATTTTTTCAACGAGAATTCTGCTATCACAACTTGCACCAATTTTCTTGCTATTACTACTAAAATTTTCTTGATTAAATTGGATATCCTTACTGTCATATAAACTAAGATATTGCTATAAATTCCCTGCTCAAATCTCTCAAATTTTTGGTGGAAATTTCATCGAGAAATCACTGTTTCTTCGATGACAATTCTGCTCTTACAAGACAACACAATTCTGCAGCAAACTTCCACTTATTTCTATCAAACCTTTGCTGCCATCTACCATAGATCTAAAACTTTCATCCATAGCCCTAAAACTCTACTAAACCACACTCTCAAACTACACCCAAAATAGCAACAAAACAAGCCTAAACAGCAACCTAAATCCACAAATCTGCCAACCCTTACGACCATCACTTCTCTCAACCTATACATGCCTTTAACTCAATAACAAAAGAGGGATCTTAACATCACAGATTTGGAGACATATACTATGACATCTAAGTAGGCAATCAATGCTAAATTCAAAGCCTTAGAGGCATGAATAGAGGATAAGATTCAGACTCTCTTAACCGAACTCAATTTTGGCCGACCACTAACCCCGAAGAAATCATATCAAGGAGAGAGCTCTAACCAATCACACCAAGCCTGAAGAGATGACTTCTAGGGAAGGGGAGGCTCTATGACTGACCCCAACTATCCACGCATGAGGGTGGACTTCCCTAGATGGGAAGAAGGAGACCCGATTGGTTGGATCTCACACGCAGAGCGATATTTTCGGTACCACAAAACCGCGGACGCATCTATGGTAAAAATTACAGTTATACATCTTGAAGGGGATGCCATATAGTGGTTTGACTAGTTTGAATATACTCATAGAGTCCTCTCATGGTGATAATTCAAAGAATGACTACTGATCCGCTTCAGACCAACCGATTACGAGAATATTAATGGACAACTAGAAAAGATCCGACAAACCACCACCATTCAAGAGTTCCAAACCAGGTTTAAAATGTTATCTAATCAAACATATGATTGGTCTCAAAAATAGCAATTGGGGAACTTCATTGAGGGCATGAAGCTGGAGATCCGGGGAGAAGTTAAAGCGCGACAACCGTACACGCTTATGATAGCCATCTCTTTCGCACGATTTCAAGAGGAGCGATTGAACCATGAAGCCTGAAGGACTAGGGTTGCTCCCCAACCAGTAATACTGAAGCCCTCAGCCCCCCTACTATGATCCGAGTTCCTACACAAAAAAGTTTGAAAAGAGAAGAACTTCGGGAGCGATCTACGAAGGGGTTATGTTGGCATTGCGACGAGCCGTGGAGCCGTGAGCATCGCCGTAGTAAAGGGAGACTTCTTATGATTAAACTAGTAGAAGAAGTGGTCATTGAATATCCAAAAAAGAGCCTTGAACATGAAGAAGAAGATGCAGAAGAAGAGCCACAACCAACCGAAGTTATGGTACATGCACTAGTCGGCTACTCAAACCTGCAAACGATGAAAGTTGGAGGCCTTCTCAAACAACAACCAATCACTATTCTTATCGACATAGGCAGCACTAATAACTTCCTAAACAATAAGGTTGCTATACGGATGGCCTTACCTATCAAGAATTGTAGTAGGTTTGACATTAAGGTCACCAACAGATGGATTTTGAAGTATAATCGTAGGCACCCGCGAGTGAAACTATTACTGCAGGACCACGAGATAATTGCATATTTCTTCCTCCTCCCTCTTGATGATCATGAGGCCATGCTCAAAATTAAATGGTTGATGACATTAGGTGATGTTTCTTAGAATTTTATTAAACTAATTATGAAATTTTATAATAAGGAGAAACAAGTGATACTACACGGGAAACGTGGGGGCGACGTAATGACGATTTACACACAACAAATGGAGAAGGTTTTGCATAAAGTATATAGCGGCTTTTTAGTACAACTTGAGCAGCAAACTAAGAGAGAGCCAATAGAATTTGAAGATCCAAACCTACTTCCTTTGCTTGCTGAATTTTCAGATATATTTGATGAATCGTATAATCTACCTATTACCCATCGGCATGATCATTATATAATGATTCTTCCAGGCAAACCTCTTGTAAATACTCAGCCATATCAGTATCTACATCTCTAGAAGGATGAAATATAAAGGATTATAAAAGAGATGCTCGAAACAGGAGTTATTCGGCCAAGTTGCAGCGCCTCTACTCTTCACCGGTGCTACTTGTACATAAGAAGGACGGAACATGGCAAATATATGTTGATTACCAAGTCTCAATGGCATAACCATCAAGGATAAATACCCTATTCCAGTAGTAGATGAATTGCTAGATAAAAGGAAGCACAAATCTTCATAAAGCTGATTTTCGAGCCGGGTATCATCAAATACGAGTGTGCGAAGAAGACATACCGAAAACCATCTTTCGAACACACAACGACCACTATGAATTTTTGCTTTCTTCAACAAAAGGTGGAATGTCTTGAGCATATCATATCAAAGGAAGGTGTAACGGTGGACCCCTCCAAAATAGAAGTAATGAAGAACTAGCTAACCCCGAAGAACATAAAATTGCTACGTAGCTTTCTCGGTTTAATAGGCTACAACCGCAAGTTCATGAAAAACTATGGAAAGATCAGTGCACCACTCACTTTTCTACTAAAAAATGATACCTTCCAATGGTTGGACAAAGCCTTTGCTGCCTTCGACAAACTTAAGGCAGCCATGACGACAATGCCGGTGCCAGTGCTACCAGATTCCAACCGACCCTTTATCATTGAGGCCAATACATCTGGAGTCAGAATTAGAGACGTTCTCATGCAAGATGATCGACCACTCACATACACTAGCAAGGCATTGTCTCCCTCCCATCAAAACATGTCAACATATGATAAGTAGATGCTTGCCATTGTGCATGCAGCAACGAGGTGGAGATCGTACTTGATCGGGCGATGCTTTCAAATCAAGACCGACCATAAAAGCCTAAAATATTTCTTGAAGCAGAAGATATCTTCCCCCCAGCAGCAAAAATGGATAACAAATCTTCTTAGATATGATTATGAAATAACTTATAAAAAGTGGAAAGAGAATGTTGTTGCAGATGCGCTTTCATGGCTATCTAAGCAAGCTAAATTTTTGGCCATTTCAATTTCGACTAGTGACTTCCTTAAGGATATAAAGAGGGAATGGCAGGAAGACTTGGAGACTAGTAAGATCATAAAAAAATTAGAGGAAGTATCAAGCTCCGTGGTTCATTACAATTAGAAATCAAAAGAATTACACTATAAGGGACGTATTATGCTTGTGACAAATTCTACTTGCATCTTCATAAGTAGATTTTAGACAAATTTTTCCATATATAGGGTACTAAATTAAAAAGGAGTATAGCATATCACCCACAAATCGATGGCCAGACAAAAGTTATAAATTCGTGCTTAGAGATAGCCTAAAGCCACCCACAAAATATGACTACCCAAGGAGAACTCCAGACCTAGCCAAGTGCCATTATTGATCGACAGATTATGACTCGACGACGACGACCCACTACTGAAGTGCTAATATAGTGAGCAAACCTACCAACTGAAGATGCCACTTGGGAGAACTATGACGACTTGAAGATCAAATTCTAAGAATTCATGAATCGTCAGTCTCGAGGACAAGGCTGATTTGAAGAGGGCGGGTCTGTTAGGACTCTAGCTAGGAGAGTCCTAATTGAGAGGGACATTCATGTAAAACCTACTTAAGCCAACCCCTATTAAAGAGGTGAAGAGGCCAGCTAGGGTTAGGAGGTTGTTTCTTAGAGAAAAATTAGGAGTTGTAAAAGAATAGGAGTCTTGAGTAGGAGTCCTATTAGGAGTTAGTTAGAAGTAGGAGTCCTGAGTAGGAGTCCTATTAGGAGTTAGGGTTTAGAAGCCCTATAAATAGCCATGTATTCCTCCTCTTTTCATAAGAAATAGATGAATCTTTTCTACAGCCTTTGAGCAGCAACTTGGAGGGAGGAACCCCTATAAAGTTCCAAGGAGGCCGATCCCCTCAAGAGATCAACCCCAAGTTTAGAATCTGCAAGGGTTCTAACAGATCGGTCGCTACATGAAGTACATTGATGACTCTACTCTTACTTATTGTTACATTTTGGGCTCCATGACTCCTGAGTTATAGAGACAACATGAAAAGATAGATGCCAGATCTATTCTCCTATATGTCCATAAACTATTTGAGGAACAGGGAAGGATTCAACGATATAAGATTTCCAAGAGCCTCTTCTGCACTAGGATGACTAAGGGGACACTAGTTCAGAACCATGTCCTAAAGATGATTGAGTGGATAGAGAAACTCATAAGTCTAGGAATGATCCTAGAGGATAACCTGTGTGTGGATCTTATGCTTCAGTCCCTACCAGATTCCTTTTCGTAATTCATAATAAATTTTAATATAAACAAGCTTAAGGTGACTCTCCCGAAGCTCCTCAATATTTTGAGGGAGGCAAAGAGCACTATCAAGAAAGAGAAGACAGTTCTCTACACTAGTGAAACCAAAAAGAAAAAAAAAATAGAAAAGTCCCTTAAGAAGGGCAAGGGCAAGGGTAGACCAGGTAAAGCAAAAGTTACTAAGAAAGATCCGACAAAAGACAAAGGTCAATGCTTCCACTACGGAAAAGATAGGCGCTGGAAGAGGAACTGCAAAGAGTACCTTACAGAGAGGGCAAAACAGTAGGTTAGAGAAGCTTCAGGTACATTCATGATCAGTCTCTATTTGTAATTCATTGCAGGTTCTAGCAAGACCTAAGAGATTGGCGAGAGGAGAGATAGACCTCAAAATGGGCAATGGAGCAAAAGTTATTGTAGTAGCTATTGACGAGGTCACCCTACATCTGCTTGGTGGAGCTATTATTGCATTAGATGCATGTTATTTTATTCCTTATATTATCAAAAATATTATTTTCATTTCATGTTTGATAGTTGGATATAAATTAGGTTTTGAGAATAATGATTGTTCAATATTATTAGATGATGAGATCATCACGAGAGGAACATTGCATAATGGTTTGTTTATGCTAGACACAACTCTATATATCATGAATGTAAGTGTGTCTAAGAGGAAACGAGATGAGATGAACAATGCATACCTGTGGCATTGTAAACTAGGTCACATTCATGAGGGAAGGATTCAAAAGTTGTTAAAGGATGAATATCTAGATCCATTTGATTATGAGTCATATGCAACATGTGAGCCTTGCCTTCGTGGAAAACTAACCAAATCTCCATTTAGTGGAACTAGAGAAAGAGCCACTGAATTACTAGAACTCATACATAGTGATGTATGTGGACCCATGTCAACTCATATCATTAGTGGTTACTCATACTTCATTACCTTTACTGATGATTTCTCAAGGTATAGACATGTGTACTTAATGAAATACAAGTCCAAAACCTTTGAGAAATTCAGAGAGTATAAGAATGAAGTTGAGAACCAGACTGGAAAGAGTATCAAAACTCTTCGATCATATTGAGGAGGTGAGTACTTAAGTACAGAGTTTACCTAGTTCCTCAAGGACCATGTGATTCTATCCCAATGGATACCTCCTTATACACTTTAGTTCAATGGTGTGTTTGAAAGGAGGAATCGTACGCTGTTAGACATGATACGGTCCATGATGAGTTTCGCTGATCTACCCATCTCATTCTAGGGATATGCCCTAGAGACCACAACTTACCTTCTGAATAGAGTTCCAACTAAGTCGGTAGTGTCTACATAATATGAGATATGAAAAGGGAAGAAGCCAGATCTTAAGGTTGTTAAGATTTGGGGCTGCCCTACACACATTAAAAAACTCAACCCCGATAAGTTGGAATCAAGGACGAAGGGGTGCAAGTTCGTGCGATACCCCAAGGAAACTTGTGGGTATTATTTCTATCATCTCGAGGACCAAAAGGTATTTATAGCCAAGAGAGCGATGTTCCTTGAGAAGGAACACATTCTTAGCGAAGATAGTGAGAGCATGATAGAGTTGAGCGAGGTTGGAGAACCAAGCTCAAGCACCACTCTACAACCCGAGTCTGTTCAGGTATCTAACACAAGTTTCAATTTTACTTAGGTCTAGCAAAGTATCCCATCCACTTGAGAGATATGTGGGGCATATTAGAGGAGAGGATGATGAGAATATTGATCGTCAGACTTACGAGGAGGCTATTATGATAATAGACT